>NC_134353.1:211952994-212252994 GCF_048569485.1 Anomaloglossus baeobatrachus | reverse complement strand
CGTTATTGAGATGCTTCAGGTTGCCACTGCAACCCAATGCGCTGGTGTGGAAGGGTAATTGGCCAAAAGATCGGTGCGATGCAGTGCTTTGGATTAACCAGTCGATTAATGAAGTAACGATTACTGCTCCTTTTTAAATGAGCTAAAAAAATGCTAATGTACTTGCTATACCTTCGAACAGCCTTTATCTCTGGCAAAAAAATCGGTGTAAAAATACCCCATCAGAGATGCAGAACATACAGTATATCAAAAATGAATACACCCCTCACATTTTTGTAATTATTTTATTATATCTTTTTCATGGGGCAACACTGAAGATTTGACACTTTTCATACAATGTAATGTAGTCAGTGTACAGGTTGTATCACAGTGTAAATTTAGTGTGTCCTGTAAATAACTTTACGCACAGTTATTAATGTCAGAACCGCTGGCAACAAAAGTGAGTACAGCCCTAAGTGAAAATGTCCAAATTGTGCCCATTTAGCCATTTTTCCTCCCTGGTGTTATGTGACTCATTAGTTTTACAACATCTCCGGTGTAAATGGGGAACAGGGTTGTTAACTTTGGTGTTATTGCTCACACACTCTTTCATACTGGTCACTGGAAGTTCAACATGGCACCTCATGGGAAAGGATTATCTGAGGATCTGAAAAAAGAATTGCTGCTTTACATAAAGATGACCTAGGCTTATAAGATTGCCAACACCCTGAAACTGATCTTCAGCTTGGCGGCCAAGACCATACAGTGATTTAACAAGAAAGGTTACACACAAAACAGACCTCGCCATGGTTGACCAAAGAAGTTGAGTGTACAAGCTCAGCATCCCTGCCAGGTTATCTTTTCAAAATAGACGTATCTGTGCTTACAGCATTGCAGCAGAAGTTAAAGGGGTGGGAGGTCAGCCTGTCAGTGCTCAGACCATATGGCACACACTGCATCACATTAGTCTGCATGGCTGTCATCCTAAGGCCTCTTTCACACGTCAGTGATTCTGGTACGTTTGTGCTTTTTTTTTATATGTACCAGAATCACTGACATACGCAGACCCATTATAATCAATGGGTCTGCTCACACATCAGTGATTTTTCACTGAACTTGTCTCCGTGCAGCGCGCACCCGTGGCCGTGATTCTGCACGGAGACATGTCAGTTTTTTCCTGGCATCACTGATGACCCACGGACCACACTATGGTGTGATCCGTGTGGGATCAGTGAATCACGTACCAGAAAATCACTGACATATTAAATATTAAACATTTTCAACTTACCTTACCTGTGATTCAATGTGCCTGTTCCGCTCTCGGCAGCTCCTGCCTGGCTCATGAATATTCATGAGAGCACGAAAAGCCGACCCGGAAGTAGCTGCAGAGAGCGGTGGGTGGACGCTGCAGAGCACGAGACTTCAGCACCATGGACAGCAGTATTGAAGGCAGGTGAGTAATGTCCATATGCAATCACGGATCACGGATTGCACATGGACAACCCACGTGTGCCGTGAATCACGGAACACGGAGGGACATGTGCGTGTTTTACACGTCAGTGAAGAACGTCAGTGTTTTTCACTGATGTGTGAAACGGGCCTAAAATGAAGCCTCTTTTAAAGATGATGCACAAAAAAACACTCAAACTGAGTATAGGGTATATTCCGTAGCCATTTATAAAAGTGATTGCTAGTAAAATTAATATAACCATTACTATCCACTTTTTTAAAAAATGTCTTGGTGAAGATGGCATCATTATTATGCGTAATGGACAAGTCAAGAAAATCAATAGAAATACGATCTATCGTGGGTGAGAAATTCAAGCCCCAGGAATTATTTCCTATATCCTCCAGAAACAGTGAATAATTATTACCCACGTCATCCCAAATGATGAATAAATCATCTATGTATCTTTTGTAGATGATCACATGTTTGTAAAATTTTGAAGAATATATATAATGCAACTCAAAAAGCCCCATCACCAGATTTGCAAAGGTGGGTGCAGCTTTTGAGCCCATCGCTACTCCACAACACTGGCGGTATATAAGATCTTGGAAAGTAAAGAAGTTATTTTCTAAAATAAACGACATGCTGTTGAGTAGAAAATCCTTCTGCATTGTTGGCAGACGTTCATCAATCTCTAAAAATTGCTTAAAGCATTCCAATCCTAAATGATGTGAGATATTCGTGTACAATGATGCGATATCCAAAGTGATAAAAAGGAAAGAATCCTTCCAAACAATATCTTTCAGGATCTCTATGAGGTGAGGGGAGTCCCTGAGGTAGCTCCTCAGATTAGTAACATGTATCCTCATCGTGTAATCGACATATGCTGATAAATTCTCCGTAAGGGATCCTATTCCCGAAATAATGGGTCTGCCTGGGGGGTTGGATAAGCATTTATGAATCTTAGGGAGATGATAATAAAATGCCATTGTAGGATTCCTTCTTTCCAGAAATTTATACTCATTTTTGTTAAGAATCCCATTATCTGATGCCTTTTTAATAAGTGTATGGTATTCTATGATGGAGTTATGGTACTCATTAATATCAACAATTTTATAATGTACAGTGTTGGAAAGCATTCTCATTGCTTCCTTAATAAAGCTGTCTCTATCTTGTATTACAATCCCCCCGCCTTTATCGGCACTACGAATGATGAGGTTACAATTATTCTTTAGGGAAAGGAGGGCCTCTTTCTCTTCCCTAGTCATATTGTTCCTGGGTGGGTTTGTATTTTTATTTTTATTTATTTTTTATTTTTTTATTTTTTGTTGCTATTTTTTGATATTTATTAGTGTATGGACCCACAAGCGTGAGGATCCGTGATGAGGATTGCGGGCTTATGTACATTGGCCAATTTACTAACTAATACCTCATATATATTTGAAATATATTTTTTGCACCTTTTTTTAACACTGGGTGCAGCCGGGCCTCTTAATACGGCCGTGCATAGTGGAGTCTCTGTCCCTTGTGTGCTGCAGTGAGTAGTGTCCGGGTAACCCGCCTAACCTAACAGTAAGGGCGTGATAATAGGTTGCTGGCTGGATACCATGCGCATACGAGTGTGAACAGTGCCCTATGCGCGCCACTAGTGTGCAATCTACCTTGCACCTGTGAAGTGTCCATCATGTTGAGAGGTTTGTCTGCATCCTGTTGGTGCATTAGATGTGTTGGCCTGGGCTAACTGGACTGGTTGCCCTCTTTTTTTGCTGTGAGTATATTACATTTTTGGAGGAGTTTTTATCTCCTCTTTCTGTTGCTTTCTTTTTTCTGCACCCAGCATGCACACAAGGCCTAAGATGACCTTTTTACAAGCATATTTGGATTTGATGGTGAGGTCTCGTTGTCTAAGTTTGGGGATGTAAAATACACTCCAATCACCATAAAAACTTATGTACATTCACTTTGTTTTACCACCCCATTCCACTGGAAAACTATGAAGGTTGTTTACATGAAAAGATAGAAATGGAATAAAATGAGTAGATGGAGAAGGTTTTTCAATGATATTAAATGGCTATATGAAAGCAAACTCATTACTTACAACAAAAAATGTCTCTGCATGGAGAGATCATAAAAGAAAACACTTTTTTCACATTCTTTCATATAAAACAATAAAAATCAAGGTCAGTGGATGTGTGTGCTACGCTTGAATGAATAACTAGTTATGATTCACATTGGTATGCAATTATTAGACACATACAGGGGTGTTAGAAGGCCAAAAGTGCAACCCCTCTTCCTGAGTACTTTTATGCATGATGAAAAGCTTACATGATATCAACTTAGAAAAAACAAAAAGCCAGCACCAAATGTGCACTTCAGCACTAAACATTCCAAACTGTACTTATTGTAAAAATTTTTGAGATTTTTGGCAAAAATTGCAATTTCTTGAGCTGCCTCGCCACGTCACGGCAAATCTCATTAGAGGCAGTCCTACACTAAAATATTTTCATAAAATGTGCCATACGGCCTCACATATAAATAGTAGAACTGCTAACAGCAGCACTCACCTGGTCTATTTCAATCCCGTACCCATGACTGAGTCATGGCTGTGGGCGGGACAGGTCCAAGCAAATGCTGCATGAAGTAAATAGCCTGTGGACAAAGCCTGATGACTCAATGTGAACAGTCACCAACCGCCAAAATCTAGACAGATGGAATTATTATTATTATTTATTATTATAGCGCCATTTATTCCATGGCGCTTTACAAGTGAAAGAGGGTATACGTACAACAATCATTAACAGTACAAGACAGACTGGTATAGGAGGAGAGAGGACCCTGCCCGCGAGGGCTCACAGTCTACAGGGAATGGGTGATGGTACAATAGGTGAGGACAGAGCTGGTTGCGCAGTGGTCTACTGGGCTGAGGGCTATTGTAGGTTGTAGGCTTGTTGGAAGAGGTGGGTCTTGAGGTTCCTCTTGAAGCTTTCCACGGTAGTGGAGAGTCTGATGTGCTGAGGTAGAGCGTTCCAGAGTATGGGGGATGCACGGGAGAAATCTTGTACACGATTGTGGGAAGAGGAGATAAGAGAGGAGCAGAGAAGGAGATCTTGTGAGGATCTAAGGTTGCGTGCAGGTAGGTACTGGGAGACTAGGTCACAGATGTAGGGAGGAGACAGGTTGTGCATGGCTTTGTATGTCATGGTTAATGTTTTGAACTGGAGTCGTTGGGCGATGGGAAGCCAGTGAAGGGATTGGCAGAGTGGCGAGGCTGGGGAGTAGCGAGGGGAGAGGTGGATTAAGCGGGCTGCAGAGTTTAGGATAGATTGGAGGGGTGCAAGAGTGTTGGAAGGGAGGCCAGAGAGCAGGAGGTTGCAGTAGTCGAGGCGGGAGATGATCAGGGCATGCACTAATGTTTTTGCAGATTCTTGGTTAAGAAAAGCACGGATCCGGGAGATATTTTTGAGTTGTAATCGGCATGAGTTGAAGAGGACTTGGATGTGTGGCTTGAAGGATAGAGCAGAGTCGAGGGTCACTCCAAGGCAACGAGCTTGTGAGACTGGGGTGAGTGAGCAACCATCAAGTTTGATGGAAAGGCTTGTTGGAGGAGATGAGTGAGGAGGAGGAAAGACAATAAACTCTGTTTTGTCCATGTTAAGTTTTAGGAATCGTGCAGAGAAGAAGGATGAAATAGCAGACAAACATTGTGGTATTTTGGTTAGTAGAGAGGTAATGTCAGGTCCAGAGAGGTAGATCTGTGTGTCATCGGCATAGAGATGATACTGGAAGCCGTGGGACTCTATGAGCTGTCCCAAGCCGAAGGTATAGATGGAGAACAGCAGGGGTCCAAGAACTGAGCCTTGAGGGACACCGACAGATAGGGGGCGAGATGAGGAAGTGGTGTGAGAATGGGAGACGCTGAAAGTTCGGTCGGTTAAGTATGAGGAGATCCAAGATAGGGCCAAGTCTGTGATGCCCAGAGATGAGAGAATCTGTAGTAGGAGGGAATGGTCTACTGTGTCGAAGGCAGAAGACAGGTCCAGGAGGAGGAGGATAGAGTAGTGTCGCTTGGCTTTGGCGGTTAGTAGATCATTGGTGACTTTGGTTAGGGCAGTTTCGGTAGAATGATGTGGTCGGAAGCCAGATTGAAGCCGGTCAAAGAGGGAGCAGGAGGAGAGGTATGAGGACAATTCAAGATGGACATGCTGTTCCAGTAGTTTTGAGGCGTAGGGGAGAAGGGATATGGGGCGATAGTTTGACACAGAGGATGGGTCAAGGGAGGGCTTTTTGAGGATGGGTGTAATAGAGGCATGTTTAAAGCATGAAGGGAATACACCACTTGCTAGTGATAGGTTGAAGAGATGGGTTAGGGCTGGGATGAGGACTGCGGTGATGTTGGGGATGAGGTGGGATGGGAGCGGGTCCAGTGCACAGGTGGTTAGATGTGATCTTGAGAGTAGAGTGGAGAGATTGTTTTCTGTCATGGTGGAGAAGCTGGATTTGGAGGAAGAGGGATGAGTAGCTATGATGAGGGGCTGTGGTGATTGTGGGCCAAAGCTTGCTCTGATGTTGTCAATCTTCCGCTTGAAGAAAGAGGCAAAGTCTTCAGCTGAGATGAGAGGAGAGGGAGGTGGTGCCGGAGGACGGAGGAGAGAATTGAAAGTGTTGAATAGCTGTTTAGGGTTGTGAGAGAAAGAAGATATGAGGGATGAGAAGTAGGTTTGTTTTGCAGCAGTGAGTGTGGACTTGAAAGTGGTGAGGGACTCTTTATATGCAATGAAGTGCTCAGTGGAATGAGACCTCTTCCATCTGCGCTCAGCAATTCTGGAAGCCCGTCTAAGTTCTTTAGTCTGCCTTGTGTGCCAGGGTTGCCTGTTGATTGTGCGGGTTTTGGTGTGTGTGAGGGGGGCAGCTGATTCGAGAGCTGCAGAGATTGTAGTGTTGTATAAAGTTGCAGCGGCATCTGCATCATGTAGAAATGCAATGTCTGTGAGGGGGAGAAGGGACTGAGAAAGGGCGTGTAAATCAATGTGTTTGATATTTCTGCGAGGGTGTGAAATTTGTGGAGGGGGGGTTGCATACTTGGAGAAGAGAGGGAAGAGAATGTGAGTAGGTTGTGGTCAGACAGGGGGAGAGGCGAGTTAGAGAGGTTAGATAGGGAACAGAGGCGAGTGAAGATGAGGTCCAGTGTGTGGCCATCTTTGTGAGTAACTGCAGAAGACCATTGGGTGAGGCTGAAGGAGGAAGTGAGTGTTAGAAGTTTGGAGACAGATCAGTGGGAAGTGTCAATGGGGATATTGAAATCACCCATGATGATGGTGGGGATGTCGGTGGAAAGGAAGTGTAGTAGCCAGGTGGTGAAGTGGTCAAAAAAGGCAGTGGCTGGTCCTGGAGGGCGGTAAATGACAGCCAGCTGAAGGTTGGAGGGGGCGTAGATGCGTACGGAGTGCACCTCAAAAGAGGGGAGCGTGACAGAGGGTGGTAGTGGAATTGGTGTAAAGGAGCATTGGTTGGACAGGAGCAAACCAACTCCTCCACCATGCTTGTTACTGGGGCGGGGGGTGTGAGAGAGTTGGAGACCACCATAAGAAAGTGCAGCAGGAGAGGCAGTGTCAGAGGGGGTGAGCCAGGTTTCTGTGATGGCGAGGAAGGAGAGTTTATTAGTGATGAACAGATCATGAATATAGGATAGTTTGTTGCAGACAGAGCGAGCGTTCCATAGAGCTCCTGTTAGTGGGACTGGGGGAGCGGGGGCTGGGTGAATGGGTATAAGGTTTGCGAGGTTGCGGAAATTTGTGTTAGGTTGTTGAAGAGGGTTTGAAGTGACAATAGGGATGTGGTGAGGAGGACCAGGATTTGAAGCAATACATCCCAAATTGGGGTGCATAGCAAGGTGGAGGTCAACCACCGACCAATTCAATGAAGAAAAAACAAAAAGCCAGCACCAAATGTGCACTTCAGCACTAAACATTCCAAACTGTACTGATTGTAAAAATTTTTGAGATTTTTGGCAAAAAATTGCAATTTCTTGAGCTGCCTCGCCACGTCACGGCAAATCTCATTAGAGGCAGTCCTACACTAAAATATTTTCATAAAATGTGCCATACGGCCTCACATATAAATAGTAGAACTGCTCTCAGCAGCACTCACCTGGTCTGGTTCTACTATTCATATGTGAGGCCGTATGGCACATTTTATAAAAATATTTTAGTGTAGGACTGCCTCTAATGAGATTTGCCGTGACGTGGCGAGGCAGCTCAAGAAATTGCAATTTTTTGCCAAAAATCTCAAAAAAAATTTTTTTATAATAAGTACAGTTTGGAATGTTTAGTGCTGAAGTGCACATTTGGTGCTGGCTTTTTGTTTTTTCTTCAATGATATCAACTTAGTATGAGAATCTTGGTTGGAAAGATGTATTTCTTTCATAAAGATTTTCATTTTCAAAAATGAAAATTTCATAGGTGGAGGTCACGTCATAATACAGTATCACCAGTTATTTGCTGTAACTGCATTAAGAAATGGTGGTGATATGATTGCGCCAGCTACAGTAAACCTCACAAGTCATATTATTCTGCCAGTCTCTAACCTCTCTTCCAGATATTTATTGGCATAAATTTTCACAAAGCCGTGTGATGGGATCACTGTGGACCCGGGGCTCCTAATCTAGCCCTCAGGTTAGGGGGGGCCATAGCTGTCCCTGATCCCAGAGATATGTCTAATGGTGACAATGTCTGGGCTGCCTTCCTTGCCCTGCTCCTGTACAGAGGTGAGCTAATACACCCTCACCCTAGGGGAGAGCCGTGACAGGAGTGATTGGACCCACAGATAATGACAAACAAGGGAAACCAAAACTTGATCACACAGAGGCTTTAGACAAACAGTGATAAAGTGGAAAATAAGAGTAGGGCGGAAACAATGAGACGACAGGGGAGCTCTATGCACAAAGCAATACAATCACCAACAAGACTGGGCTACAACAGCACGCGAACCGGTGTAGCCAAAGCTGCAGTTGGCATAGGAAAACAAGCTCCTCCATCTTAAAAATGCCAGGGAGTGACTGTGATCTCCCACAACATGTGATCCAAGAGGTAACCAGCAGGCTAGCAAAAATTAACTCCTGCAAGCCCGATCACTAATGAGAACACAGCTGGTCGACGCCCGAGCCTGTCTGTGTAACTCAGAAGCACCAAAGGAGGCATAATGAGGAGTGTCTGTCTCCGGAGTGTGCACAGCATCAGATGCCATCAAGACACTCCAGTTTAAAGCCAAACACCATGTGACAATAGGGCGATATAGCATAGTCTTCACTGCAAATAGCGACCGCTGTATTGGAAGGAAGCTCCACCAATCTGTAAAACTATCTCATCTTGCTTGTCACATGCAAGAAATTATAGAAATTGCTACTATTTAGTACTCATACACAGTATGGACAAAAATATTGGGACATATACCTTAACGACCCATGACGTACTGGGTACGTCATGGTTCGTGTGCGGTTAATCCCCGCCTCCTGCCATGGGCAGGCTGCGGCGATCCGCGCACATATCAGCTGTTTTCAACAGCTGATGTGTGCCTGCTAGTCGCGGGTGGAATCGCTTGCACCCACGACTATTAACCCCTTTTATCTCGCTGCCAAAATCTGACAGCAAGATGTATATGCGCGCCGCCATTATCCTGACTTATCCCGCCCCCAACGGAAGTCACGTGACATGATTACGTGACTTCCGGTGGTTGCCATGGTAGCACAGGGTCATGTGATGACGCCTGTAGCTAACATGAGTCATTTACTCTCAATGCCGGAATACAGCCGGCATTGAAAGTAAAGCAGCATATCTGCAGATCTTAGCTATGTAGCTGTGATCTGGAGATATGGCAGAGTGATCAGACTTCTGAAGTGTCCATGCAGCTAAAAAATTAAATACTACAGGACACTTCATAATAGACAGCGGACACCCCACAATTCTTCTCACCAGACGCCGAGCGGGAGGCCCTGCAGTGATCGCAAACCCACACACATCAGATTGCGCACACAAAAACATCAGATCAATCACACTTCAGATCAATCACACATCAGATCACGCGCTCACACAAACATCAGATCGCTCACACAAACATCAGATCGCTCACACAAACATCAGATCGCTCACACAATCACACATCAGATCGCACACACCATGTCCAGCGATGCCGAATCTTTCTGGCTGACAGGATCCTGAAATGCAGTGCAGTGGAGCGCAAGGACCTGCGGCCGGGATGGAATGCTTACAGGACCTTCAATGCGCAAGTTCCTCCAATTCTTCCTTGCCGCCGGAGGCATTCTGTACCACTAGCTGTGGTGAGTGACTAGTGTGTGTGTGCGTGCGTGATCTGATCAGTGATGATGTGTGTAATCTGATGTGTGTGTCGGCCAGAAGCAGGGGAGGACATCATGCAACATACCTGCTGGGAGTGCCTGCCGGAGGGCAGGTGGGGATCCACGTAGACATCTAGGGTCTGGTATGAGTCTCCTGGGAAGGAGGGGAGAGGAAGGGGGGTAAACTAACCCCCAGTTGTGTTTCCCCAGGAATAAGACCTCCAAAAATAAACTATAGCGCTTTTTACGGGGCAAAAAAAATGTATGTCAGTGTATACTTATAATTATAACAAGGCATTTTGTTTAAGATACACTGTATGTCTGCATCTAAATCTGTTTCCGGTGCAGCCATTTTTTTTTTTTACAGACTTTAAACTCGTACAGATGGGTTTAACCATCCTCTGACTGAGCACTAGAAGTGCTCTTAGTTAGTGGTATTTGTAAGGCTACATTTACTAAAATCATCCGCACAAATATCGCTCAGCTGATTACAACTGTCATTTTTTATTTTTTTTACTACAAGATGAACATTTAAGCAGAATAATCACCCGTACAGTAGAAATCATAAAGCAAATAATAAAAATTGAAATTTCCGAGTTCCTGTGGTGTTGGTCTCCATTCCTCCCCTTTTAAAGGATGCAAAAAAAGCAATTAAAACATGTATGGACCCCAATATGGTGTCAATAAAAATGATCATCTTGTCATGCAAAAAGTAAGCCCTCACAGACAAAAAAAAAAAAAAATCTTTTCTCAAAAAATTACGACACAACCCAATTTTTTTTCCAAACCCTAAAATATATCGTTGAAACCAAAAGTTTACATACACTATCTAAACACACATCTGCATGTTTTTCTCACTATCTGACATGAAATCAGAATAAACCTTTCACGTTTTAGGTCAATGAGGAACCAAAATTATTTATATTTGCCAAATGCCAGAATAGTGTGAGACAATATTTTAAAGGGAACCTGTCGGGTGCAATATGCACTCAGAACCTTGAGCAGTTCTGGGTGCATATATTTCTAATCCCTGCCTAGCAGTCCCTATATATACTGGCATAAATAAACATCTGTAGAAAAAGTATTTCTAAAGATCAAATATTATATGCTAATGTGCGCTGGTCCTGAGGGCGTTAGTTACCTTAGCTAGTCGGCCCACATACCATGGTAGCACGCCCCTGTTGGCGTACTAACATGCTAATGAATGCGCAGCAACGCGCACATACCTTATTCTTCATGGCGGACATCAGAGGATGGATGCGCTCTTCGCATGATCTGCAGCACCCGGGAATTCCGATCATGCGCACTAAACTGATGCCGGGTGTAAGCTTCCTGGCTTCAGTGAGGTACAGTGCGCATGATTGGAAGTTCTGAGGACTCTGGATCATGCGCAGAGCGCATCCATCCTCCGCCGGCCGCCATGAGCAGGGAGGTATGTGCGGCGTCGCTGCATATTCATTAGCATGTTAGTACGCCCACAGGGGCGTGCTACCATTGTATGTGGGCCAACTAGCTAAGGGAACAAACGCCCTCGGGACTAATCCCCGCGCTCAATAGCATATAATATACAATCTTTAGAAATACTTTTTCTAAAGATCTGTTTATATTGCATATTGCACCTGACAGGTTCCCTTTTAAGGCATTTTATTACTTTCTCCAGAGTCAAAAGTTTACATACACTAAGAGTACTATGCCTTTAACCAATATTCAATATATGACCTGTGCACACTCATTTCACTTTCTGCTGTGTGAGAATTTTCATTTTAATTCAGGCACATGTGTGGGCGACATACAACGTGCGATCACGTGGACCCACAGAATCTATAGCGTGGGAGCGCCAGCTGCACATACCCTCAAGCCTCTGTATTGGCGCCATCTGCAGGCACCATAGATAACCCACAGCGCACCTTCGCGACACGAAATCAGGACTATATAGGTCAAAATGTTGTATGTCGCCCACACGTGCCTAAATTAAAATAAAGCAATTCTCACACAGCAAGAAATGAAATGAGTGTGCAGTGGTCATATATTTCATGTTGATCCATCCACTAGTACCTCGCTCTTTCAAGTGAGTGCATGCCAAATATTGAGAAGTTTAAACAATATGGGACAGCCCATATGATGTCATGTCTTTAGAGGCTTCTGATAGGTTTATTGGCTACATCTGAATTAGAGACACACCTGTGGATGTATTTTAATGCACACCTGAAACACACTGCGTCTTTGTTTAGCATCATGGGAAAGTCAAAAGAAATCAGCCAAGATTTCAAGAGGAGAATTGTGGACTTGCACAAGTCTGTTTCATCCTTGGGTACAATTTCCAGATACCTCTATACAAACAATTATACGCAAATACAAACAAGATGGGAATGTTCATCCATCATACCACTCAGGAAGGAGACTGGTTCCGTATACCAGAGATGAACGTGCTTTGGTCAGATGTGCATATCAACCCAAGAACAAAAGCAAAAGACCTTGTGAAGATGCTGGCGGAAGCTGGTAAGAGGAAAAATGGAGAAGCTTTGAAACCTAAGAGCACCATCTCAATTGTGAAACACAGGGATGGCAGCATGATGTTGTGGGGTTATTTTGCTGCAGGTGGGACTGGTAGACTTCACAAAGTAGATGGCATCATGAGGAAAGATTATGTGTTAATACTGAAGCAACATCTCAAGACATCAGCTAGGAACTTAAAGCTTGGGCGGAAATGGGTCTTCCAAATGGACAGTGACCTGAAGCATACTGCCGAACTGGTTACAAAGTGGCTTACGGACAACAAAGTCATTGTTTTGCAGTGGCCATCACAAAGTCCTGATCTCAATCCTATTGAAAATTTATGGGCAAAGATGAAAATAGTCATTGAATACTACCACTCATTGCTGAAAAAAAGCAAAACCTAACACTACAATGTGAACAGAAGAATAAAGTTAGGATTTGAAAGAGTAAAAAACAGAAGCACAAAAATGGAACTTGGCTATGGCTGGATAGAATTAGTTCTGCCTACCACTTTGTACTCCACAGAGTACGTGTTGGACTGGATGTTCACTCTCCATCTATTGTATGGGGCTGATGCAGGCACCATCTCTAACTCCAGGGGGATTTTAAATCTGACAGCTGAAGTAATGATCCAGAACAGATTTTGGGTTAATATTATACCCAGATAAAACTTATCGCCAGAGGTTGTCTTTTCACCTTATAGTTTATCATTTTCTAGTGTGACAAAACTACACACCCTAAGTTTCATTATGATGCTTTGTGGTTAGTAATGGATATGTGTTCTTGTCGCTAACTTTTGATCCCTCCTGTAAAGTACTTCCTCTGCTCTCCACAGACCACAAATCTTACATGCTACTAGCTCTTGGAGAAATGTTAAAGTAGCACTGTAAGGTTCAGATGTGGCTGACAAAAACTTTTTTCATAGCATGTATGTACTAGTAGTGTTAAAGTGCTTAATTTCAGACAATTAAACATTTTAAGTAATTTATCGGGTGATTTTTTTTTTTTTTTATTATTTTAGAATTAAGTTACCATTCTTTGTTTTGCATAAAGGGAAAGAAGTGAATGTGTCACCTACAGTACGCTTTCTGATTACTCGAATGTCACTACAGGTACCATTTAAATTGTCTATAGACTTTAGAAAAATGGAAATAATTTTCCAGCCATTGATTAAATCAGCCTGTAATTAGTTATTTTCCTTCAGCTTTATAGTGGATGTGTTTCTTGGTATTGTTATCCTGCCCCCAGTGATTTTTGCAAGATGGATAGTTCCAGAAATAAGGAAGAAAAGGAGGAAAAGAAAGAAGTGAAACGTTACGTATATGACTTGATTCCCAATATTATTCTTACATTTATAAGTGCGACAACTGCACCCAAAAATATACCTACCAAGCAAGTGGCAGAAATCCATCCACTCCTGTTGACCCAGCCTAATGAGGTGGTGACATAATGATGACAATATATAGAGTGTGATGTATCTTGTGTATTTATTCAATTAAGAAAAAAACACAATGTACAGTGGTAAACAAGAATAAGTGCAATCATGCTCAGGAATATCCTCTATGGATATTGGACTTTGAAAGTGGGAATCTGTGGATATTAAAGGGATTGTCTCCTCATCTTATATTGGTAAAATTGCAAACAACTTGTTTCTTATTGCTGTTGTGTGCTGGTGTGGCTCGTTGCCCACGTAACCAGTCACTTCTGGTCACTATCAGAGATGGCTGGTTTCCTAGGCAAGAAGCACAGTGTTTGCAGGCAGGTGCAGTTCCCCATGGTTTTGTGATGTTGCAGAGGCAAAGCTCAGGTTTTCAGCATTACAGATTGCCCAGTTCGGACCAGCGACTTCACAATGCCACCATCCTGAATTGTCATTCATTCTGGAGTGTAGCGCCCCCGGCAAACAGGAAGCTGTGTGCTCCTTAAGACGTACCCATTAACTGGTATCAAGGTATTTCCCATTTAACAGATCTTATTCACAGCACTGTTGTCAAAGGTCTCTGGTCTGTATAGCAGATTCCTATGCAATAAATCGGTTATTATTAGTGATGGGCGAGCGTGCTTGGCACTGCTTGTTACTCAGTCTACCCGAGCACCCAGAGCTCTGCTAAGTATTGTGGGTGTTTAGATGTGTCATTGTCGAAACATTGAGCAAAAAGCACAGGATTTCTACACTGAATGATGGGAGCCGGAACCCCAGTGAGACCCCGCGGATAAAACAACATTCTCAGATATAGTATGACCATAAAAAAAACCTGCCCTCCTTCCCGCTGAAAATGCTTATGGCTGACTGTATGTGGGTGGAGACCACCTGACAAGCCAATCATTGACTTTCTATTATAATCGTTACTCACATCGAGCTCATCCGAGCATCTGACTACAGCTCAAATTGAGTAAAGTGAATTTGAGCATTGTAATACTCGCCCATCACTAGTTATTATAGATGTTGTGCAAAATGGTGATTGGGGTTTAGCACAGTCTGCAGCATGGCTTTATTCTAATGCGTGTCAACAGCGGCATAGATTTTTTTTATGTTTTCCAGCTGCCTAAGTTGTTACCTTTTAAAGATTTTCCAGGTTCCTTTCAAGCTTCAAAATGGTGCAGCACAGTGTGTTCATCATCCCAATGAGTGTAATGATCATTACATTATTATAATGTGTGTGAAGCGCTGGCTAATATGATGCTGAATATAAGTTAAAAGAGAACATGTCATCTTTGTAATCTTTGGGCAGCAGATTATAGAGAAATAAATGCTAACCAGATTATATACAGGTTTGTGGGAAAAGATTTAGTATAACTTGTATTTTAATTAATGGCTCATTTATAGCTTGGCAGTCAAGGCGGTGGTCCTAATCGTGGATGCCTCCCCACAGTGTGCGTAAGAATTGTTACTGATTAAGGCTGCTCTTTTGACAGCTAAGATTGAGCAAGGATTTAATTCATTAAAATACTTGTTACACTAAATTTTTAAGTTCCCTTTAAAAATACCGACCCCTTCAAACTAGGTGTATGGCGTGCTTCACAGAGCAGACCACTAGTCCGTGGTGCTGACAATGGATGTAATAGAGAAAAGCTGGTACAGCAGTAATTTTTGGGTGTGTTCTATATATGCAGGCAGTGTGGTATTTCATTATTTTAGTAAAGTGATGTGCTTATGGGGAAAATAACAGTTCTGCAACATCTTATCGTTGAACTCTACATTGTGCCGTTAATCCTTCTGGATAAATAAATAACCGATCAATGTTCTCAATGTGGCATGTCCCTCCATGTCTGGTACTATTCAATCTGTGTTAACACTGCTGGACTGAAAGGACTCCATGCCACAGACAGAGAAGAGTTATATTTACACATTTCTAAGTAAAACGGAGGACATCACACAAAGTGTTTAGGAAATGCACCAACATTATTAGTAATAGACATGGTGGGAGGACAGGTCCCCTTTAAATCCACTAATTCTAGATATGTCACATTTCTGGGTGCCGCTAGCATCTGTGCTGTATGTATTTAGCATAATATAGTAATAGAAAACGGTAGTATATACGTCTGATAAAATCAATGTTGTATGCTTGGTTTTAGATCTTTTCAAGCCCTCCTGATGAGTCTGTGATTGAGCCATCTTCTATTTCTCCTCGCGCCCCACCTAGACAGTCTCGGAGACAGCGTAGCAAGAGGCCAGTGGCTGTGTACAACCTTTGTCTTGAACTAGATAATGGTAAGATGATCTCAAATACCTTTATATACCCGTCTTTAATTCAGCACAGGACTGAAGAAAATGCTGTACAGCTCCTGACAATGCAGCCATGGTAAAGGTTAGAGTATGTGCAGGTGTACCAGACTTTATACATCTGCACTGTACCTGGACGTTTTTGTGCTATGGGCCTGACCTGTGGGACCCCACCGATTGTCAGAGTTCCCCATTGTGGTGTAGTGCCGAGCCCCATTCACTTTCTCAGGCACAGCACTCCTAGCTGTATAGGGAACTGCAATGCATCCCCATTTAAGAGAGTAACACTGTACAGGGAAACATTAGAGGCGTCTCAGTGCACTACGAGTGCTGTGCTCCCCTTTCACCTGAGCTGCACTGTGACTTTTCATTTGCATTGTTGATAAATACTAACTAGTTGCCATCCACACAATTGCATACAACTCAATGTATTTTTTGGGACTGCAGCTATTGCTTGATATTTAAAGTCAAGAGTTCTACAAAAAGTCGCAGTGCAACCTACGTCTTATTCTTGGGATCAGTGGGGGGTGGGGGTCACTGACTTAAGACCACCAATAATCATGAAGTGAAGGTATAGCCTAGTGATATAGGATCACTTCATTTTGTTTGGAGCTTCTGTATCTAATAATTATAAGCACCTCTTTGGGGACTTTTTGTTTTTACTTAATTGCATGAATTTGAAGCTAAAAATTATCTTTCCAATTGGATTTGAAGAGATGGTTCACTACTCTGCAATAGTGGCCCCATCCCATGTCTGTAAAACTGATAGGGAAGGCTTTTTCTAAACACCTTGTTCAGCCAATTCTGCCTCTGAGCGGTGCTATTGTGGTCCGCTCATCCCATGAAGTGACTACCCCCGGCGCTCCGTGACCTCTGAGATCCGGTGATATCACGTCAACTTCCAGTTGACCCATCATCACCGAGACCAACCCCATTCTGCTGGGCTGTGACGAGCAGTGAAACGCCGTCCACAGACCAGTCACTCAGAGACTTGAGCTGCCATAGTGATGTCGGGTCTACTGAAAGTGGACCCGACATCACCGGATCTCAGAGGTCACGGAACCCAGTGGGTCACTTCATGGGGATGAGCAGACCGCAATAGTGTCGCTCAGAGGCAGAATTGGCTGAACAAGGTATTTAGAAAAAGCCTTCCCTATCAGTTTTACAGGGACGAGTCCACTATTGAGACTAGTGAACCACATCTTTCATGAAAAAATGGCACAGCTTAGCTGTTGCAGGCACTCGCCCCCCCCCCCCCTCCTTCCTGCGCACTTAATGTGGTCTTTGGGCATAAAGCTAAGAAGAGCTCAGAAAATGTCAGATAAGAGATACAAATTTTCCAGACTATTGTAGCGCGCTGCCTGACAGATTCTCAGATAACTCATTCTGCAGCCAGCAATACTCTGTGCAACACAGACTGTAACGCAAGAGGCGTAAAGTTCTTAAAGAAACCCAGTTTTAGCCAAAAACGACAAATAAAAGAAAAATAATTGTCCTGAAATTTGAACAATTCCTTTTAAAGGCGACGTGCACACATTGAGTATTCGGTTAGTATTTTACCTCAGGATTTGTAAGCCAGAGCCAGGAGTGGGTAAATACAGACGTGGTGCCCATGTTTCTATTATAGTTTTCCTGATTGTTCCTTTTCTGGCTTTCACTACAAATACTGAGGTAAAAAACTCAACAAACACTGAACGTGTGCACGTGGCTGTAGTCTGATCTGCAGAAAGGTAACAAGGAACCTCTCATTTAATTTCTAAAAAACTATTTTATATTACAGATCATTTTGGAATATTTCTGCACATGATGCAGTAGGAATTTGTCAGTTTACTGCTAGGCTCAGGATTTCCTCCAATATGAAGACACTTTTGTCAAATTTTGTAGCTATGCACAATAGTATACTACAGTTTCATATGGACTTCTATATATCTAAATGTTGACACAGAATTAGCACTAAATTAATAGTTAATGTATTCCACTTGGTAAGAAGGACAGGGCACTACTCTATATGTAGAGACACATGGGAAAAAAAAACCTTAAAACATACTCCGCCATAACTCTGAACGCAGTAAAAAAATAAAATATATAGGCAACAGAAGCACTGATGCTGGAAGAACATAAGTGCAGCTACGGGGTGCTACTTAAAAGAATGGCAACATGATCCACTGTGTGAAATAGTAGAAAAATGAAGAGCACTCACCGATAATTGCTGTTCAAATAGGTGGAAGTTTATTCATAAGTGCGGCATTACATGTGATGGCAGGCGGGGAGGGAGCAGGACGGGGCGGCACGTCAGACGGCCGTTTCGCACTCTATGCTGGTGCTTTGACGGGTCTAACTGTCAGACCCGTTGAAGCACCAGCATAGAGTGCGAAACGGCCGTCATCTGACGTGCCGCCCCGTCCTGCTCCCTCCCTGCCTGCCATCACATGTAATGCCGCACTTGTGAATAAACTTCCACCTATTTGCACAGCAATTATCAGTGAGTGCTCTTCATTTTTCTACTATTTCACATAATAGTTAATGTATGTTAGTAGAACTTCTGGCTGTGTATTAATCTCTGCATGACCGATGACTTGTATTTATATCATCGGCCGTGTCCCTATCTTTGATGTGGGCTCACACTGAGCCCATATCTTTTCCCGCACTTGATGGCTGATTTATCAGCCATCAAGTGCCTCTAAAAGCCACGAGTTGATCAGAGATCCGCTCATGGCTATTAACCAGTTAAATTCCACTGTCAATCACTGACAGCGGCATTTAAACACCAGACAGGAAGCACGTCATTGATCCCGTTCAACGGTGCGCTCATCAGGTGATCACAAGGCAATGATGGGTCGTCATTACAGCCATGCCTATTATCACAATCCTCCTGTGAATTCTGGCTGCGACCCGGCATTCATAGATCATGATTTTTACTATACAGAGCATCTGATGATTGCAGCTTCAAGTCTCCTAAGGGGACTAGTAAATATAGTAAAGACTTAATAAAATAAAAAAAGTTTAAGTCCCCTCCCTTTCGCCCCATTAGAAATAAAACGATAAAAAAAATGTATAAGATACACATTTGGTATGTGTATCTTTTAAAAGATAGAATTGATCAAAATATAAAATAAATTATTCTGATCGTTAAACGACATAATGAGAAAAAAATTAAAAACACCAGAATTGCACTTTTGTGGTCACCACACAACATTGTTATAAAATGCAATACAAGGTGATCAAAACATTGTATCTACCTCAAAATGGTATCCGTAAAAATGTCAGCTCTGGGCGAAAAAAATAAACTATCACACAGCCCCAGATGCCGAAAATTGAGAACAGTACGGGGCTCTGAAAATGGCAACAAAAGTGTAAGAAATTTGTCCCAAATGTTTTAATTTTTTTTGTTTTGTTTTTTTTTAATCACCTAAATATAAAACTATACATTTGGTAACTGCATACTAGTACTGAAATGGGAAATCATATTACCAGGTCAGTTTTACTATACTGTATATTGAACATGGTAAATAAAAAAAAAATCCAAAAACATTGTGGAATTGCACTTTTTTTTTTTTTTTTTGCAATTTCTCAGCACTTGGAATTTTCCCCCCCCATTTACCAGTACACTATATGGCAGAATGAATGGTGTCCTTCAAAATTTCAACTTGTCCCACAAAAATCAAGCCCTTATATGGCTATGTGACAAGAAAAAGAAAAAGTTATGGCTCTTGGAAGAATGAAAGTAAAATTGCAATGTGGTCAAGGGGTTAACCTGCCATCATACAAGGCCATCATATAGAGTGAGAGTCTATGGGAACCATTATATAGAGGTGCTGTGGGGACCATTTTACCGAATCAGGGGCCATGAGGGCCATCATACTGGGTGGGGGACTGCAAGACCATTGCACAAAGAGACTGTGGGGGCCATCGCACAGACTGGGGGACTGCAGGGGATATGGCACAGAGCTGGGGGTGGAGGGTGCAGGGGTTCATTGCCTGGAGCTGGGGGGCAGGAAACTGCAGGAGCTATCACATTGAACTTGGGACAGTGGGAGCCTTCTCACTGAGCGTGCATTGGGAGACTGCATTGGCTATCGTACTAAGTAAGGGGCTGGAGATTGCGTGGCCATCATACCGAGCCAGGTACTGGGGACTGTGGGATCATCATACCATGTGGAGACCATAATAACAGACCATTATACTGTACACTTATTCCCTTTGAATGAATAACTTTTAATGAACTACAGTACAGACCAAAAGTTTGGACACACCTTATAATTCAAAGAGTTTTCTTTATTTTCATGACTCTGAAAATTGTAAATTCACATTGAAGGCATCAAAACTATGAATTAACACATGTGGAATGAAATACTTGACAAAAAAGTGTGAAACAACTGAAAATATGTCTTATATTCTAGGTTCTTCAAAGTAGCCACCTTTTGCTTTCATTACTACTTTGCACACTCTTGGCATTCTCTTGATGAGCTTCAAGAGGTAGTCACCGGAAATTGTTTTCACTTCACAGGTGTGCCCTGTCAGGTTTAATAAGTTTGATTTCTTGCCTTATAAATGGGGTTGGGACCATCAGTTGTGTTGTGCAGAAGTCTGGTGGATACACAGCTGATAGTCCTTCTGAACAGACTGTTATAATTTGTATTATGGCAAAAATATAAAAAGCAGCGAAGTAAAAAAAAAAACGAGTGGCCATCATTACTTTAAGAAATGAAGGTCAGTCAGTCCGAAAAATTGGGAAAACTTTGAAAGTGTCCCCAAGTGCAGTGGCAAAGACCATCAAATGCTACAAAGAAACTGGCTCACATGAGGACCGCCCCTGGAAAGGAAGACCAAGAGTCACCTCTGTTGCAGATGATATGTTTATCCGAGTCACCAGCCTCAGAAATCGCAGATTAACAGCTCAGATTCGAGACCAGGTCAATGCCACAGAGTTCTAGCAGCAGACACATCTCTAGAACAACTGTTAAGAGGAGACTTTGTGCAGCTGGCCTTCATGGTAAAATAGCTGCTAGGAAACCACTGCTAAGGACAGGCAACAAGCAGAAGAGACTTGTTTGGGCTAAAGAACACAAGGAATGGACATTAGTCCAGTGGAGATCTTTGGATCCAACCACTGTGTCTTTGTGCGACACAGAAAAGGTGACTGGATGGACTCTACATGCCTGGTTCCCACCGTGAAGCATGGAAGAGTAGGTGTGATGGTGCTTTGCTGGTGAGACTGTTGGGGATTTATTCAAAATTGAAGGCATACTGAGCCAGCATGGCTACCACAGCATCTTGCAGCGGCATGCTATTCCATCCGGTTTGCATTTAGGTTGACCATCATTTATTTTTCAACAGGACAATGACTCCAAACACACCTCCAGGCTGTGTAAGGGCTATTTGACTAAGAAGGAGAGTAATGGGGTGCCAGATGACATGACCTCCACAGTCACCAGACCTGAACCCAATCGAGATGGTTTGGGGTGAGCTGGACCGCAGAGTGAAAGCAAAAGGGCCAAGAAGTGCTAAACATCTCTGGGAACTCCTTCAAGACTGTTGGAAGACCATTTCCGGTGACTACCTCTTGAAGCTCGTCAAGAGAATGCCAAGAGTGTGCAAAGCCGTAATCAAAGCAAAAGGTGGCTACTTTGA
This sequence comes from Anomaloglossus baeobatrachus, assembly GCF_048569485.1. Lineage (NCBI taxonomy): Eukaryota > Metazoa > Chordata > Amphibia > Anura > Aromobatidae > Anomaloglossus > Anomaloglossus baeobatrachus. The sequence continues at coordinate 212,231,367 of NC_134353.1, read as the reverse complement.
AGAACCTATAATATAAGACATATTTTCAGTTGTTTCACACTTTTTTGTTAAGTATTTCATTCCACATGTGATAATTCATAGTTTTGATGGCTTCAATGTGAATCTACAATTTTCAGAGTCATGAAAATAAAAAAAAAAACTTTGAATGAGAGGGTGTGTCCAAACTTTTGGTCTGTACTGTGTATGCTTTTCCTCTGTCTTTCTGTTCATTTAGCTTCACATTGCGTGCTTGCAGTTTTAACAATTGATCTTTATTACATAACCAGATATAAGCAGTGTCATCTTTTATTTGTTATAGCTGCATTGTTTAATATGCCCTGTGACATCTGTGTTGCTGCAAGCAAATGGGCTTTTCTTAATAAAACTAAATGATGATTGGATTGTATAAAATCTCTAAATTTAACCCTCTTTAGAATTAAAGGTGCAATGTTTAAATGCAATAAAAAAAACTCCATGAGAGCAATATCAGTGAGTGTATGTGTTGGATCCCAGCTACCAGACCCTGATCTAACTTATTGTTATAAAATTGTTTTAAGGGTCTGTGCGCACTGGGAAAATGTGTTTCTTAAGAAAAATACGAACCCTTTGGTACAATTCTGCAGCAAAAACCGCTGCAAATCCGTGGCAAAAACACAGTGTGCGCACAGGGCCTAAGAGCCTCTGTTGTAGCATAGTCTCGTGATGGCTGAATTTGTAGCTAGAGGATTGTATTTTTTTAATGAGGTGTTCTTAGGTTGCTTTAATTAGTTACACTGCATGAAAATAAGCAGCTTTGCAATTAATTTGCGTTTTGTACCTGTTGCCATTCTCCTGCAATGAAAATTTCTGTCTTTACAGTGCAGAACTGTTTCCTCTACAGATTAGTGAACCCAAGCCTGTGGATCGGGAGCCACATGTGGCTTGCGGGCCCTTGATATGTAGCTTGCGGCTATTTGTCACCTTAATACATTAGCACCAGTTATATCATACGTCATCTGGAAACCTGCTTTTCATAGCTGACTTTTGGGAGTAACCCTGCATAGAAGAGCTGATTTGGATGAATGTATACTGGCCTTGGTATAGGATGATATGCCAGTCAGAGAAGGCGCTTTAAACGATGTGATAGTGTGGTAGGAGTGCTTGATGCGAGAATACCAAATGATGTAAAGTGAGAGCCCCTGGACCTAGATATACTGCCTCAGTGATAATTTCTAGAATAATAGCTTTGGCTGTGATTGTACCGGTAATTAAGGATCTGGGTGTCACCACTGTGTGGAGGAGTATCAGCAAGAGCTGTATGCCACTACTTGGGTGGCTGTGGATGTGGCTCTCGACTTTATATCAGCTAAAGGTGACTCATAGGAAGAAAGATTGGGGACCACTGCTCAAAAGCCAGTCTGACTGTCTACAGCAATTATCTGGTAGGCTCCCTTTTACTCCCTCTTCCACTTTCTTGCACCCTCTTTCTCTGTTTCCCACCTTCTTTCTGTTTCCTGGCCTCTCTCTCTCTGTTTCCCGCCCTCCTTCTCTGTTTCCCGCCCTCCTTCTCTGTTTCCCGCCCTCCTTCTCTGTTTCCCGCCCTCCTTCTCTGTTTCCCGCCCTCCTTCTCTGTTTCCCGCCCTCCTTCTCTGTTTCCCGCCCTCCTTCTCTGTTTCCCGACCTCCTTCTCTGTTTCCCGACCGCCTTCTCTGTTTCCCGACCTCCTTCTCTGTTTCCCGACCTCCTTCTCTGTTTCCCGACCTCCTTCTCTGTTTCCCGACCTCCTTCTCTGTTTCCCGACCTCCTTCTCTGTTTCCCGACCTCCTTCTCTGTTTCCCGACCTCCTTCTCTGTTTCCCGACCTCCTTCTCTGTTTCCCGACCTCCTTCTCTGTTTCCCGCCCTCCCTTTTCCCCCCGTTTCCCACTTGCCTTTTTCCCCAGTTTCCCGCCTGCCCTTTTCCCCCGTTAACCCGCCCACCCTCTTCCCTTGTTTCCCGCCCGCCCATTGTCTCAAGTGCTCTGTCACACCCAGAACACTTAAAATGTAATTTGCATATCTATTAAAACACTAATTACTTGGGAATGTAGTAACAGATAGAAGATGTAAAGGTGTTGATGTATTTACATTTCAAAGACCTGAATGGCCATATATGAGGCTTGGGCTTGGAGGTTGATCTTGCTGACAGATTTTTTTTAAGATACGAGCATTAAAGGAATTCTGCCGTTTTAACAAGTTAACGCCTAACTATAGGAAGTGGGTCATTCTAACAACTTAACTTAATATTTTATTTTGTCTGGTCAACTTGTTTAAAAAAATCATGGACTGACAAAAAATGTTCTCGACACGCACAACCCCCCCCCCCCCCCCCCCCCCCCGAACACATCTTGTAAGGCTATCACAATCAAACAATAAAACTCCTAAAGGTGCCCATACACTATAGATCATTGTTGAACAAACACTTTTTTTAGCTGAAAATCTGTTTGCAGTTAATACCTGCTTTGATTGTATACAGGTAAATGTAAAGGGAACTTGGCATTCATTTACCACCGTGCCAACGGTGATGTTTTCCAACACTTACATTTCCTACATAAACTTTAGTAATGGAAATGACCCTTCTCTTGGTGTAAATGGAAACCTAATTTCAGCTGTGCATATTTGCTGCATATTTCCTATAAGGAAGTACATTAAATGGATGCATATTATCAAGCAAGGAAATGCATTTTTAAAACAGAATGCTGTGGGCATAATATTTGCTGGTTCAATGCTGGTGTCTCAGTTGATCCATGGCCCCTCCTATCCAGAGGACAAGTCTACAGAGTTTAGCAAAGTCAGCAAGCTTTATGCCTATAGCATTTTCTTTTGTAACTGCTGCTCCTTAAAAAAAACAAACAAAAAAAAAATACTTTTCTGTGTACTGTAAATGTAGCGTTGTGCTCTTTTTGTTTCTTGTTAGTTCTAAACGCTCTTATAACATCTTGCTGTAATTCTAGCTAGATTGCATATGTATGCATATTATATATGACTATAATAATATTCCCAGGGTAATATAATTTGTCTAATAAGAGCTTAACAGTTCTATATTTTTTTTTTAATAATCACTAATGGTAAACAACACATTAAAAAACAAAATATAAGCACACTGTACAATTCAAGGTTCACATAGACTAGCTACTGGGTAGGGTGTGAGCAAACCTTGCAGAAATGTTATTTTTCACTTAAATCTTAGAGGGGGCAATTTTGTTTTCAGATTCTTTTCTCACTTCCCCCACTACCTGCTCCTGCTGCCATGATCATCTAATTCTATGAAAAGTTGCCAGAATACATGTTTCATGCTGCTAAAAAAAAGTAGTGGAACACATGGGGGACCCATGTTCTTCCATTTTGCTTTGAATAATAGGAGATTTGCCCTTTATGACATTTATATGCCCTTTAAAGTGATTTTTCCACTATATATTTTTAAAGTGATAAGTTGGAAACTACCTTGCTGAAAGTAAAAAAAAGAAAAAAAAACAACCCAAACCCATATACTTACAATTACAATCCCCTGTTCCAGCAATGCCGCTCCAGAGGTCACTTTAAAAATATTGTGGGAAAACCTCTTAGAGGGAATTTGTCAGCAGGTTTTTGCTACCTCATCTGACAGCAACATAATGTAGGCAAGGAGATTCTGAATCCATTGGTGTATCACATAGATTATTGGCTGAAGCCATTCTGAAACAATCAAAGATTTAGATTCAGAAACACAACAGAGCTTCCCTCGCCCACACCAGGCGCTCTATAGGGATTGGCACTGATTGTGAGGTGCCAGTCAGATCAGGGGGTGTGGTGGACTGACATGCACATGAGTTTTTAGTCTTGTAATGGTAATCACAGGGTAATAAGCCCTTTTGTTTATGTAAACAATTACACACACACTGATGAGAGTAGCACAGTTGCTTTTTATTTATTAACACTTACAGCATGCTGTCTTCAGCTTGCATAGCAAAAACCTGCTGACAAACTGCCTTTAAAATACAATGCAATACTGATGAACTGATCATAAAAGAATTAAGTAAAAACCGTGACAAGAAAATCTAAAGGGGTTGTATCCAAATGTCTTTTATATGGATCAGCAATTCAAAGCATGGCACACAAGGATAATAAAGAGCAGGAGAGGGAATGATGCAAAAGAAGTGCTGGGTACACACAAAGAAATTAGCGTATGGGAAGAAGTATATGGGGCCACAAAATACTGCAAAGGGCATGTATCCTTTATTAATTTTTGTATTCAAAGAGGATGTGTTTGAATGTCTCCAAACTTGTTTTTGAAGCAGGTCATCTTGAGTAGTCAGATGGTGCAGTCAAAACTCTGTAGAGCTCTGGAACCACTAATGTCTAATGATTTTATGTGCAAGGGTGATATAGTATTATTCTTCGCCTCTATTTGATATAAGTACTAGCAGCCTTTCAACAGATCCACCCCCAAAACACACTGCAAAGTGATATTTTATACTGAAAAGATTAAAGTAGTCACTGATGGGAGATCAATATATTAGGCAGGCCATAGCTCAACTCTAAGGGAAAAAAATGTAACAGATTTGAGAGAATGTGGCAGAAACTTAATTTGTGAAGTGGGAAATTATAGTGGAAGCAAATCAGATTATTTTATCAATGACCTCTACTATACAGTATATATGTTAATATTCTTAGTATATAGCTTCCTTAGTGAGATTTGATTATGAATGACAGTGTGCCTCTGAAGCCTAAGAAGAAAAGAAAGTGCATGCTACAGGGATAACAATGGCCTGTTTAGCGGGGGTTGGTCTAAGCTGATGACTGCGGGACAACTCCCACTTATAACGGTAATAGTAGCCCCCTTCCTTATCCAGTAGTTTACCACATTTCCAGGCTGTAGGATGTTATACATTTAGTTAATGTTGAATCGTACATTGAAACAAGGTTCATTCAGTGCAGTAACCTGGAAAGATGTGGTACACTACTGCTTTGTAAGTTTACTGGCACTTTGTTTTCTATGTCTGTTAAAAAATATACTCTTAAATATATTTTTCTTCAAATACGTAAAAGCGCATGAAAGAAAGAACTTCAAAAATGTAAAAAATAAATGTATTTTATCTATATAAAAATGGTTGCCAGGGTTCAGTTACAGAAAGGAAAAATAATATACTTTGTCAGCTTACGTAAAAAAAAGTTCATTTAGTCCATACTGATCAATGGGAATTCTTCACCCATCTCTCCTTGGGTCCTGAATGGCAAAGCCGGGGGTGTCATCCCTAGCGTGTCTTCATCTTGCAGCCTTGGAGTCTTCTGACAGCAGGCAATGTGGAGGAGCGAGCAGTGGCCCCCTCCATCGTGTGTTATATACCAACTGTTCAATCAATATAGGGTGTTCTAGTGGAACATAGTTCCATATGACATAATCTTCTAGAAGCTACCAGAGGATTTATATATATCCTTCCATGTCAGTACTCAAGTATATTCAATATGGGCATTTTAATATTTATTCCTTATAAACTTTATTAATCACCTATGCCCTCCAACATAAACAGAACTATGAACTTATATGTCCTACTATAAAATATTTGATAACTAGATGTATTAATTTTAGTGCTTTTAACAATGTCTAATTATCATCATCCACCTGATACCTTGGCAAAAAAAACTGAATAAAAAACCACTGACCTCTTCCTTTTTTTTTTTAGTTTTTTTATCTTCCGTCTTTAAACTTGATTTTCAACACAAAGTAAAGAGCACCTGGCTTAAACTTGTAAATGAAGGTCATCTCTATCATTCAGCGGCACCATAGTGTGTGGTCTCTGGTAAAAATTGGGTTTAAGGTTGAGGCATTCAGTATATGTGCTAATCTAAGTATTTCACTACTACGTTCACTATTCCAAGGGAACCTAATAAAAACATTAAATGAAGAACCAAGAAAGATGGTTGCTAAACTGCTATTTGTGCGTAGTTTGGTGCTGTAGTAGTCTATTATTTGGTAAAGAAATCTTTAATAATGACTTCAAATCTTTCCTATAAAAAAAATTATAGACCTGTGCTATCATTGACTTGCAATTGCTTGAATTGCTACATATCTTTGGTTGAATTGCCATTTTTGTATTTTCTATTTTACGTTTCTTATTGAGCCCCAGAAAGGGTATTGTCAAAGATCCTAGTGGTGCATACCTATTATACATTCTTATGGCTTACAATTAATGGATGTTTATTTACCAGGATATTCGTATTCAACACATTACCAATTTTTTAAGTAAATATATTTTTAAAGGTGTTATTGATATTAATTTCTTACCAAGTGTCTGTGACAACCCATCCAATTCACACAGGCAAGGGACTCAAATCTTAGATGTCCATAAATTAAGTTATGTGTAATCATGAGAAATGACGCAGGTAAAAAGTATTGAAGAGGTGCAAAACGCCATTGAAAGTTGTGACCCCAGCTGAAACCAATCCGTAATTACAAAGCAATCCTGCCACTTAGTAAATAATAGCAGCTGTTCAACTGATGACCTATAAAAAGGTGTTATCACAAAGGAGCCACACAAGAAACATCTCATGATGGGTAAATCCAGTAAGCTATCGCAAGACCTTTACAACCTTATTGTTGCAAAACAAACTGATTGCATTGGTTACTGAAGAATTTCTAAAAGTACTGAAGGTTCTAGTAAGCACTATTGGACAATAATCTGATCATGTCACCATGAAACGGCCATGAGCAGGTGCTCTTCGCAAGATTTCAGACAGAAGAGTGAAAAGAATTAACAGAAGAGTTGTCTAAGAGCCAAGGACCATCTGTGGAGAGCTACAGAAAGACCTGGAATCAGCAGGTACAATGGTTTCAAATAAAACAATAAATAATGCACTCAACCTCCGTGGCCTGTATGTATGCTCTTCACACAAGAGTTCATTGCTGAACAAAAAGCATATTCAAGCGTGTTTAAAATTTGCACAACAACATTTAGCCCAGCCTGTGAAATACTGGGAAAATATAGTCTGGTCAAATAAGACCAAAATTGAACTCTTTGGATGTCATAATACACACTATGTTTGGAGGCCAAAAGGCACTGCATATCACCCCTAAAGCAAAAGAGTTAATGGAAGCAGCTCACGGAATTTTTAGGATTTCAAGAGTGTTGGTGTGGAAGAATAGGGCAATATCACAAATGAGCAATGCATGCAACTAATTTCTTCAGATTGGAGGCATCTTGAAGCTGTCCTCACCAACAAAGGATTTTGTATGAATTATTAAATACATTTCAGTAAGCGTTTTCAATACATTTTTCCTGTGACCTTTGTCATTATTCTACTCTTTCGCTTTGACATTTATCTGTTACACGTTACAACATTTTTGGCCATCTATGGTCTGATTCTTTGGGTGGGATGGGCTGTTACCGACAGTGTATTTCTATTCATGTCAATAGCACCTTTAGAAATATATTTGCTTAGAAAGTTGGTGACGTGCTCAATACTTACCATATGTTTTGTTTTATAAGATGCATCGAATTATAAGACACACCCCAAATTTAGAGATAAAAAAATGGGATCTGTCTTATACTCCGCTGTTGTCTTGCCGGAGGGGTTGGCAGCGGTGGTGGAGTGGAGTCACAGGAGGCAGGGGTGGTGCTAGTTGGGTCTGTGGTGGCATCGTTGGGTCTGTGCTGGCTGTGTGGAGCAGGCTGGTGCGACAGGTGTCCCAGATGCTCTGTTGGCTGTCCGGGTTTCTAAGAAATGGCGCCCGGAAGTGGCGCATGCGCAGATAGAGCTCTTAGCCAAGAGCTCCATCTGCGCATGCACTGATTCCAGGTGCCATCATTTGAAGCCAGAGCATCTGGGACACCTGCCACACAACCACCGCAGCTTCCGCTACCAGCACAGCCGGCCGCCCGTACACAGAGGCAGTCAGTCGGCCACCCGCACAGAGAGGCAGCCAGCTAGCCGGCCTGCCGCCCGCACAGAGAGGCGATCAGCCGGCCGACCCCACAGACAGCAACCCGCTCCAATTATCCACCTGTCTGTAAGCTATATTCGGCTTTTAAGACGCACCCCTCATTTTCTTACCAAATTTTTGGGAGGAAAAGTGCATCTTATAATCCAAAAATACAGTATTTCACCCACTGTATCACCTTAATACCAGTGTGTCAACATGGCTACTATGGAGCAGTAAACCCCCACATTATTAGTTCCTTGTACGATGATCAAATGGCAGATATGTATCAGGCAGTTATAAGATTAACACCATTATCCATTTTCTTATATAAATACAAGCATAGCAAGTATTAGTGTGATGTCTTTACTTGGTTAAACTTTGTGAAATTACCTACTTTATTTGAATCTGTAAGAAACTCAATTCTCAAGGCCCCATACACATTAGACTAACGTAGGCCAAAAGTGCTGATGTCGACCAGTTCGGATGACAGTCTAACGTGTGATTGTCAGGGGGATCTAGCATGTCCGATTTCGGACTTTTGTTTTAGGACATAAGCTGTTGGCAGTATAGCAGCAGCTCTATCATACAGAGCACCATTGTCCCAGTCATTTTGAGGTGAAGGACTGAGCATTAATAGCTGTAACTTACAATCATGCACACAGTTAACAAGATACCCCATGAATGTGCAGATTGCTCACAGAGCGAGTGAAGTATATGATACCAAAAGCCAAAATCAGCCGTTGAGAAAATAATTTCTGCTCCATTTGTATAATAAAGGGGGTGGCCAGGCAGCAAGCTCAGCACTGACAGTACTATATAGATGAGGAAAAAGGAAAACTACTTATCAGCCCCTCCACCAAAAATCCAAATCCTGGTAGAATAGGGATGCACGGAAATGAGATGCAGCTGATCACCGGAGACACAGTCAATGTAATGAATAAAGGTATCCAGCATTCCCAAATGATAAAACTGATTCTTTATTTCAAATTTTTAAAATTCCGTAGAACAAATCTTGTTAAAAGCAGAGCAGATGATGCTTTTTGGATCAGACAGGATCCTTAAGATATGAGTAAGGATCCTGTTTGTTCCAAAATGGATCATTTGCTCTGCTTTTAACTATTTGCTTTATGGAATTTTTAATATGTGAAATAGAGTCAATTTTATCGTTCCGGGTTGCTGGATACCTTTATTCATTACAGCGATAGTACCATGCTAGGTCCTACAGTGTGTAGTATGCATACTGTTAAGTTTGCTCTCAGCTTGCAGTCATGTGCCGACAAGCTTTTCTTTCATCTTTATTCAATGTTCCATCAGGAAGTTAGTCGGCATGTGACGTCAAGTTTGCAAGTCGCATATGAGAGTTCATATGATGCCCATCCGCAGCCAGAGCAGATTCCTAACAGTGTGTATATTTCACACTCTCAGGACTCTGTATGGTTCATTCACTGCCGAACTTGCTGCATGGCTCGTAAAAATACATATTAAATGGCAAAAAAAGGCAAATTTTGTAGAATTTGGGAAATCCTAGTTCATAGCAAATATAATATACAGTACTTGTCTATTCAAGTGGCCTAGAGCGTAAAATATCTTTTTAGTCTAGGTATAGACCTGTAAACCAGTTACAAGTCAGTGCTTTGGTATAAAGAGATGCTTTGTTTTATGTAGTGTTTTAAATCATTTTGTCCATTCTGTATTCTTGAAGGAGATGTGAATTGATGGTTTTACCGCATGTATTTTCTTTGCCAATTATGGTTACCGTGAACTAGAACCTAAATTTCTTTTCCAAATGGGTTGTTTGGATTATTTTTCTTTCCATTTTACCAATTGAAAGTGCATGAAAGTACTGTACTTCAGACACACTTTCAGTTTAACTGTAATCTGTTAGTATTGGGCTGCGGTATATGCTGTTATTGACTTGGATTTCTCAAATGTAGAATAGGAGCAACAGATTTAGTGCAATTTACAGTTACTTCAATTTACTTGTATTGCCTTCATTCACTCTTATTACACGTCTTTTATAGAGGTGATTGATCTAGCTTCTTGTAGGCTCAGAAAGAATTGTTTTGCCTTATAAAGTATTGAATACTTGTCAGTATTCCTGTGCATTGGCTATGATATACACAGCTAAATGGACCCTGCCAAATGTACCTTTTGTGAATAAAATTGAGACTCTTATATTTTTAATTTTTTTTCTTTGAAAAAATAAAGTTCAAATGCCATGCAAAAATGTAATTACTAAATGTACAGCTTACTACAGGAACAAAGGACAATAAGCCTGTTGAGATAGACTTCAATTGGTGCAGTATAATGCAGGGGAACGTCTGTTAAGATTTCATTTCCAAAACCAATCTGAAATTAGGAAATCTGCAAGGAATTGGAAGCTTTACATACTGGTGCATCTCAATAAATTAGAATACTGTATCATTAAAAAAAAAGTTTATTTCAGTAGTTCAATACAAAAAGGAAGGCATATATTGTATAGTCATTACACAGTGATCTCTTTCAAGTGTTTTTCTGTTAATGTTGATGATTATGGCTTACAGCCAATCAAAACACAAAAGTCTATCTCAGAATATTACAATATTATATAAGACCAACTGAAAATTTTAAACTCACATTTGTTCGCCTACTGAAAAGTCTGTACAGTAGGTTTTTGATGATATTCTAATTTATTAGAGATGCACCTGCATCAAGGCTGCGGTTATCCCGGTTGCTTGTGCACCTTTTTCTACCACACTTTTTTTTTCCACTCAACTTTCATTTAATATGCACAGCACTCTGTGAACATCCAGCTTCTTTAGCAATGACTTTTTGTGGCTTACCATCCTTGTGGAGTGTGTCAATGACTACCTTGAAGCCTTCTGGACATCTGTCAAGTCAGCAGTCTTCCCCATAATTGTATAGCCTACTGAACCAGACTAAGGGACCATTTTAAACTCTTAGGAAGCGTGTGCAGGTGTTTTAAGGTAATTTTAATTTTCTGCAATTTAGTTTTGTGTTTTCATTAGCTGTAAGCCATAATCATCAACATTAACACTTGAAATACATCACTGTGTTTGTAATGACTCTATATAGTATATGCGTTTCATTTTTTGTATTGAATTACTAAAATTAACTTTTAGATAATCTAATTTTTTTAGATGTACCTGTATATAAAACCACATAACACATTAATTGGCAAGTTCTACAACCTCCTATACAGCATCATTGTAGGCTCTTAACTCTTTACTGACCAGGCCACATTTTTCAAATCTGACCAATGTCATTCTGTGGCCATAATGCTGCACTGCTTTAACATATTCCAGTGATTTTGAGAATGTTTTTTGTGACATATTCTACTTTTTTAATGAGAAAACTAGGTCTCTGTTTTGCGTTTATAAAAAAAAAATGAAAAAATCAAATTTTGATTATCGCTTTGATCCAAATGGTCCCATCACACAAAAAAGGTTAATAAATAACATTTACCTCCTGTCTGCTTTACATCAGTACCATTATAAATGTAAACCCCCAAAAGTGATACCATTTTAAAACCGCACAACCCTCAACATATTCAAAACTGCTTTTCAGGAATAAATACACAGAGTGGCTTGATAGGAAAGAAAAATTGATAGTATTGGCATTTAAATATTGCAGCTTTTGAACAGGTCACTATAGCTGGCAGACTCAAAGGCTGTTATTTGGCCATGAATTGCCATAGCACCCTTCAGGACCCCACAATCATGATCTCAGGATGCCGTTGGGGTTAAAGATGGAGCCCCCATACTCTGTTAGCCATCTAAATTCTGTATTCCCTATTGACGGTAGCATCTAGAGCAGACCTGGGAAAGGGTCGACCCGCCTACTGTCTGTGACCGGCCCGCCCATCTTAGTTCAGAGTTGGAGGCGTGGCCTCATCTACGATTTTATGCCTCAGCCAGGAGCTATGTATCCCACAGTGCAGTGATAAGCGACTGCCATGCCCCCACACTCTGCTGACCATACTTCCTCTTGCTGCAAGTCACGTCCCCTCTGGATGCCTTCTTTGGCATCTATGAAGCTGGCCACGCCCTTTTGCTGTTATTCACGCCCCCTCTAAATGCTGGACACACACATACACTCCTCGGATGCCTTCCTTGTCCCCTCCTGCTGCTCTCTCGATGCTGGCCACATCCCCTTTGCCTGCCCCTTCTATCCAGGATCCTCACATGTGACTGACTCATTTCCACAGCAGCCACTTCAAAAACATCTATTCTGCAACTGAGGTAATGTGAACCAGTAGTAGCAGGGAGACTGCAGTGTGCCAGCAGGAGAGAGTCCAGCACTTGTGTCTTCTCAGGTCCCCCTGTGCCTGCAATATAGGAAGCAGACACACAGAGGACTCAGAGAAGGCAGCCAGAGGAGCCCTCCGTGTCCTGCAGTGCTGCCAGCCTGTGCCCTCAATGCCCTGCAGTGCTGCCAGCCTGTGCCCTCAGCGCCCTGCAGTGCTGCCAGCCTGTGCCCTCAGCGCCCTGCAGTGCTGCCATCCTGTGCCCTCAGCATCCTGCAGTGCTGCCATCCTGTGCCCTCAGCGTCTTCCAGTTCTACCAGCCTGTGCCCTCAGCATCCTGCAGTGCTGCCATCCTGTGCCCTCAGCGTCTTCCAGTTCTACCAGCCTGTGCCCTCAGCATCCTGCAGTGCTGACAGCCTGGGCTCTCAGCGTCCTGCAGTGCTGCCAGCTTGGGCCCTAAGCATTTTCCAGTGCTGCCAGCCTGTGCCCTCAGCGCCCTGTAGTGCTGCCAGCCTGTGCTCTCAGCGTCCTGCAGTGCTGCCATCCTGTGCCATCAGCGTCTTGCAGTGCTGCCATCCTATGCCCTCATCGTCCTGCAGTGCTGCCATCCTGTGCCCTCAGCGTCTTGCAGTGCTGCCAGCCTGGGCCCTCAGCGTCTTCCACTACTGCCAGCCTGTGCCCTCAGCGTCTTCCAGTGCTGCCAGCCTGTGCCCTCAGCGTCTTCCAGTGCTGCCAGCCTGTGCCCTCAGCGTCTCCCAGTGCTTACAGCCTGTGCCCCCTCAGCATCCTGCAGTTCTGCCAGCCTGTGCACTCAGTGCCCTGCAGTGCTGCAAGCCTGTGCCCTCAGTGTCTCCCAGTGCTGCCAGCGTGTGCCTTCAGCGTCCTGCAGTGCTGCCAGCCTGGGCCCTCAGCGGCCTTCAGTGCTGCCAGCCACAGGCCCCAGTAATGTGTATGCCCCCTACTGACCCCAGTAATGTCTATGCCACTTACTGACCTCAGTAATGTGTATGCCCACCACTGACCCTAGTAATCTGTATGCCCCCAGTAATGTCTGGCACTTACCCCAGTAATGTGTATGCCTCCCACTGACCCCAGTAATGTGTATGCCTCCCACTGACCCCAGTAATGTGTATGCCCCCCACTGACTCCAGTAATATGTATGCCCCCCACTGACCTCGGTAATGTGTATGCCCCCCACTAGTGTGATGACTATTTTAAAAATTTTGCAAAACGAAAATGAAACCCCTTACATTCGAGGAACAATTGCATTCAAATGACATTAGTATCATCAAATTTGTAAAATATTCAAAAAAAAAGTTCCCTCTCCTTTTTAATTTCAAAATTTAAAAAAAACCGATTTTTTTGAATCCAAGTATTCCATATGTTGAAAAGCTCTCCAACTCACGCGGATGCCAACGAACTGCCAAATTCTTGGAAACTTCAGTTTTCTTTTCAACAGCCAGAAACGGCGACTGGATCGAATAAAAAAAAATATGATAATGGATATAGAATTGCTCTGGAGGGAAACTCTAGACTTCCCACTTTTATCCAGTGCACTCATCAGAAAGAAACTCAATCGTCTGATCTAAATGACAAAAACAAAAAGAAACCTTCTGATAAATTCACTGCAACACTTTCTCAGTTATTTGATGTCACCAACGTTAATGGAGAATGGAAAAACTCGGAGGATAAAGAGCTCTACCTGAGGCAAGTTGAGAGTGGAGGCAAGGTTGGTTATTCGACGCTCAAACAAGCTTTTTTGGAATCAATGCATCCAAGAAAACGAATCCGAATATCAATATTTCAAGCTCAAGCCAGCACTTCGCAATCGCAACCCACACATGATCCTGTCTCTGAATCTTTACCCGAGATTCCAAAGCCAACCTCTTCCGCGTCATCTTCTCCTGAACGCACACCGAAATACAAAAGAGCAAGCACTACAACAGCGAGTTTACTGGTACTGAAAAACAACATTTCTACACATAAAGCAAATAAAGTGCTTGCAACCATTGCTGAACAAGGTCATGATGTACCGGTTCCAAGTCAGTCGGGTGTCTGGAGACGAATAATCTCAGAAGGACAGAAAATGAAAAACAAAATTTTTTAAAACTTCAAAGCAAAGATCCCTATTGTCTGTCTCCACTTCAATGGTAAAAGAATCCAAGGGAAAGAGTATCAAGTAGTTCTGCTGAAAAATACCACAACCGAAATCAAACTCGGTATTCTGAAATGTGAGTGGTTCTGCCACGGCTATTCACAAGGAACTACATCAGCTAATTGATGAATACGACGCTTGGGAAAATATTCGCATGATAATCTGCGACACGGCAGCAGTAAATACTGGTCGTTTGAACGGGATTGTAACGCTGACACAGGATGATGTCTTGAGAAAGGGCTTTCAGAAGCCACTATACATTGGCTGTCAACACCATGTACTCGACCTCCTACTGAAGCACGTCATGAATTTCCTTATTCCAGAGTCAACGAAGAAACCAGAACTCAATTATTTCATCATTGACAAATTAACAGAAAACTATGCCTCACTTCAGATAGATTACCACCAAGTTGCAACAGATGATGTCAACACAGGCGAGAATCCTGGATGGCGAGATGATTTCAAGTTCTTATATGAACTATGTCAGGCATATCATCATTACAAAACAACATCACGTTGGCCTCGAATCAGTTGGAAGAAACTCACAAACCTGCACATGGCAAGATGGAACTCGCGAGCTGTATATGCTGTTATAGCAGTTTTTTCTGATACCAGAGTGGAGCCGTGTCCTCAGTATAGCATGCAACTTCATCTGCTATGAATGGGCAAATGCCTGGTTCCAGTCGCAACACTACAACGAAGCGTCCTTCAATGAACTGTTAACCTCACTCACCAAGACAAAGTGCAAGAAGGCAATTAAGTGTTTGAAGGTGCACTGGTTGGTCGAGGAGTCATTAATTGACTTTCCCAGATCTAACCAAAATGCTGAACGTGCTGTAAAACTGATGGAGGAACTACATGCGAAATCGAAAAAAATTGAATTTTTGAATCTAAAATTCATAGGAAAAAATAATTTTTAAACACTTCTTTTGTACATATTGTACTTATAATTAACTGTTTTATACCGTATTTGTTAAAAAATGAATAATAAAAGTTGCTTAGTTATTACTATTATCATTTCAATAATGCAAAATTGCATGTCCTTTTTTGGGGGGGAAAAATAATTTTTGCCTTATTTCATTTGAATGAAAGGGGGAACTTTTTTTTAAAAAAAACAAAGCAATACTTATTCTTAAATTACCCATAAAAGTTCCTCGATTGCACATGGTTTCATAAAAAAAATTTTTTTGTCATTACACTACCCTCTAATGACCTTAGTAATGTCTATGCCAATGTGGCGCCCTGGACTAGCCAGGTCGTCACAGATAACACACAAACACCCCACCCCCATTAGACAGGGACACCAGCCAAACAAAAACCCTTGTTGTCTCCCTCCAGTGTCTGATGTCCACACCAGGTGGGGAGGAGCCAAGCGGTTGGCCCCACCCACCAAGGAGTTCACAGGCCTGGAGGCGGGAAAAGTGGCAGAACGAGTTTGGAGTTTGAAGTGAGAGGAGCAAGCACTTGGGTGTCTGGGTTTGTGGCCCAGGCACTGACAGCAAGGTTGGCAGACGGTGGTGGCCGTCTGCAGGAGTGGTGAAGCAATGCGGAACCGTAGGACCGGGGTCGGGCGTTGGCCCGCCGGTACTGACTGGGGAGCGAAGTGAAGCCAGCACACACAGGCAGGGCCATCGGACCCCGACCAGGCTTGGAGCCGCCGACAATAGTCAAATCCGAATGTGACCGGAACCCCAGGGGTTTCCTAACAGCAAAAGTCCCGATTGAAGGCAACCACCCACACCGTGAGGGTATACAGCTACCACCTAAGGCTAGAGACCCAAGGGCCAGCGCCTGCGGGCAAACTGGCTCCTCCGGTACCCATACACTGGGGAGCGGACTACCGTTGGGGATCCATAGTAGTCAAACGAAAACATCAAGGTGCAGGGAAAGACAGACGCCATCACCTGTCCGGGGAGGGACACATCAGCCGGCTGCGGGACCCGTGCATCCAGCCGTTTGGTTTACCGAGAACTTTGTGCATCTCTTACTGAGTGAGTACACCCGTGCCATCCGGCACCGCGCCGCGCTGTCCCTGCAACCCTGCACCTCACCAACCCAGCCTCCCCGTCACATAATCGGGCCCCGGGACCACCGACCCCTACCCACGGAGGGGGAAAAAAACATCCCAGCTGCTCCCTACCATCACTCCCGGGATCCCCGTCACCAGCAGCGGTGGTGCCCATCTTCACCACGATCCGTGGGTGGCGTCACGGACTAAATCCCCCAAACCAACCACCCCTTTCACTCACGGGGAGCGCCGCTTGAGTCCCCGGATCCGGCCCACCGCTCGAGCCACCGAGCGGCAGCGGCGTCCTCCCCGCCTGCGACTCCACCTACTGACCTCCATATTTTCATTGAATCTTTGTATTGTTTAACTTACTGTTTGTTTATAAAGGGATAGTATATATACTATATACAGTATTGGATAGAACGGAGTTAATTATGCTAGTCCCGCGCTCGTTAGCATAAGATAAAAGCTCTTTAGAAATACTTTTTCTAAAGATCTCTTTATCTATGCTAGTGTATACAGGGACAGTTAGGCAGGGATTAGCAATTTGCTCCTAGAACTTGTGGTGGTGGTTCTGGGAGCATATTGCACCTGACAGGTTCACTTTAAGTGCTGCTTGTTCAGTGTGGTTTGTGTCTTGAGGACACAGCCCATGTTAATAGTGAGAAAAATTATGGAGATTAAAATTTGATGTACTTGTTCATAAATAACCTACGTCTTTATATGAATCACCCTCAGTTGTATATTTCATTGTATATATAGGCAGGAGCAAGACGATAGGATGCAAATCAAAAGTGTAAAGAAAGGTCAGACAGCTCAATAACACTTCTGTCGTATGGATCGTGAGTTAGGTATGGCTGTTAAGTTACTAGTCTTGCTTTAAAATTAATTCTCTACATTATTAGATAATTGTGTTTTTGTTTGAGCAGAACATAGTTTTCTTCTAAGTGTATTAGTTATAAGTTTGTTAGATTGTATATAATGCATGCATGTAATCCTGTATTTTGTGCTTACAAATTAAAGTATAACATGACCGATATTATAGCAAGTTAAAGGGGCCTTCCAAACTTGGCAACCATTATATCGTCAAGACATGCCATCATTTGTTGGTGGTCAAATGTTTGTCCATCCACTCTCATGAAAGTTCATGGTCCCTGCAGTGACAGACCACAACATTGCTATTCTCCATCACCTGAAGAGTGGTGACATTGTACAAAAAATCCTCTAATTGATGAGGATCCTGCGGTTATATTTGTCAATGAACAATATCATAAGAAGACCACCGCATACAGATTGAGTATAGGTGAGCTTGTTTTATTGATTTCATCATACAGATAATCATAAGGTTGTCTTCTACTCAAATCACACACTACCTAAGACCTGGGCTGGGAGCAAGGTTTTGGTTAAGAGTGAAACATTGGCCGTCCTGTTCCTTATGCTATGTGCGCACGTTGCGTACTGGTCCTGCAGAAATTCCTGCAGCGATTTGAACAGCACACGTGCGCTTCAAATCGCTGCAGAAACAAAAGCCGATTTCATGCGCTCTGCATGTTGCCCCTCAAAGCCCCTGCCATAGACAGAGCAGGGACTGCATGCAGAGCGCAGGAAAGAAGTGACATGTCACTTCTTAGAACGCGCGCTTCGGGCAGCAGCCAAATCGCTGCGCTCTAATAAGTCACATGCGCACGTCTCCTGCACAATCTCCATAGATTTTGCAGGGGACGCAGGACGTATGCAGTTACGCTGCGGTGCAGATTGCAACGTAACTGCATGCAATTATGCAACATGCGCACATAGCCTTAGATCCATATTCTGACACATCAATAAAACAAGCTCCTCTAAATTGCATTAATCTATGAGCCATTGTCTCCCTCTGATATTCATTATTGAAAAAATACATACCAGTAAGCACCACTGTTTAGGACTGCGTGCTGACCAGAATATTTTGTTTACTCACATGGAAGGGATGGAATATCCTACTGATTTCTTTAGTTGGGAAACACCTTTATGAAAACTTTACAGACATGTACAACAGTATTTCTCTTCCAAGTGTCAATACCATAATGCTTGATGAAATTAATAAAACACAGAAGCGTAGCTAAAGGTTAATAGGCCATGGTGTTGGTTTGGATGTAGTAGTAGTAGTAGTCATATACCGAACATATAATGGCACTATATAATTTACATAAACCATTTCATCATCATATATGTGTATAGAACGTTATCAAATATTATTGTACTGGTTATACAACTGTGTAATACAGTTTAATGTTCATATGGTCATTGAACAAAATGAAAGCACCATACAAAGATCAGTATTAATAAAGATACCACTGTGCAAGGGCCAAGTAATTACACAGAGTTATCGTAGTTCTGTTACCATTATAGCTCAGTAGTGACTTGATATTATCTCTATTCTTAAATTGAACAAAAAGCATTATGCAAAGACCAGTATCGCTTATATTACCATTCTAAAAGGCCTAAAAATTGACAAACTGACCATTTACTATACATTATCAGTACATATTGTTTCTGTATAAAAAAAAAACCTTTATAAGATGATGAATATTACTTGAATATTGTGGTAAAAGATAGTTTCACATAGGTGCTTTGCAGACTGTATAGCTAAATCCAGGACTCACAGGTGACTCCTTATCTGATTGAAGGTATCTACTTCTGTTTTTTCCATCCTGACTTTTGTCAGCAGAGAATGCTGCCCATACATCTCTGGAATCTCACTACCTTCTTCCTCTTTGTGATTATAAAGGAAAAAATGTACAGTTTCATGATCATATCAAAAAAGTTGGGACACTATGTAAAATATAAAGAAAACAAGGAGGCAATCATTTGGATATCTCTTATCAGAAGCTGAAAGTGTGACTTTTTCCACTTCATTTGCAAACAATACCTGAATTAGATATTGACAGCAGCCAGCCAGGCATCTCAAAAAGTTGAAACAAAGTCGACAAAGGGCTTAAAGAGTAAGGGTACCTTCACACTTAGCGATGCAGCAGCGATCCGACCAGCGATCTGACCTGGTCAGGATCGCTGCTGCATCGCTACATGGTCGCTGGTGAGCTGTCAAACAGGCAGATCTCACCAGCGACCAGTGAACAGCCCCCAGCCAGCAGCGACGTGCAAGCGACGCTGCGCTTGCACGGAGCTGCCGTCTGGAAGCTGCGGAGACTGGTAACTAAGGTAAACATCGGGTATGGTTACCCGATGTTTACATTAGTTACCAGCGCACAGCTGTGTGTGCAGGGAGCAGGGAGCCGCGCACACTGAGCGCTGGCTCCTTGCTCTCCTACCATAGCTACAGTACACATCGGGTTAATTAACCCGATGTGTAATGCAGCTACATGTGCAGAGAGCAGGGAGCCGCGCACACTGCTTAGCGCTGGCTCCTTGCTCTCCTAGCTGCTGTACACATCGGGTTAATTAACCCGATGTGTACAGCAGCTACATGTGCAGAGAGCCGGAGCCGGCAGCACAGGCAGCGTGAGAGCTGCAGAGGCTGGTAACTAAGGTAAATATCGGGTAACCACCTTGGTTACCCGATGTTTATCTTGGATACAGCTTACCTCAGCTGTCAGACGCCGGCTCCTGCTCCCTGCTCGCTTCATTTGTCGCTCTCTTGCTGTCACACACAGCGATCTGTGTGTCACAGCAGGAGAGCGGCTTTGAAGAAAACGAACCAGGGCTGTGTGTAACGAGCAGCGATCTCGCAGCAGGGGCCAGATCGCTGCTCATTGTCACACACAGCGAGATCGCTAATGAGGTCACTGCTGCGTCACAAAAAGCGTGACTCAGCAGCGATCTCGGCAGCGAGCTCGCTGTGTGTGAAGCACCCCTAAGTGGTTCCAAATTTTCAACTAAGGGGTACTTCTCACATAGCGAGATCGCTAGCGAGATTGCTACTGAGTCACGTTTTTTGTGATGCACCAGTGACCTCATTAGCGATCTCGCTGTGTATTACACTGAGCAGCGATCTGGCCCCTGCTGTGAAATCGCTGCTCGTTACACAAAGTGCTGGTTCATTTTTTTGACGTTGCTCTCCCACTGTGAAGCACACATCGCTGTGTTTGACAGCGAGAGAGCAATGATCTGAATGTGCAGGGAGCAGGGGGCCGGCTTCTGACAGCCTGCAGTAAGCTGTGACAAAGGTAAATATCGGGTAACCAAGCGAAGTGCTTTGCTTGGTTACCTGATATTTACCTTGGTTACTAGCGTCCACCACTCTCAGGCTGCCAGTGCCGGCTCCCTGAACACGTAGCCGGAGTACACATCGGGTAAATAAGCAAAGTGGTTTGCTTATTAACCCGATGTGTACTCTGGCTACGAGTGCAGGGAGCCAGCGCTAAGCGGTGTGTGCTGGTAACCAAGGTAAATATCGGGTAACCAAGTGCTTGGTTACCCGATATTTACCTTAGTTGCCAAGTGCTGCATCGCTTCCAAGCGTCGTTGCTGACTGGGGACTGGTCACTGGTTGTTGGTGAGATCTGCCTGGTTGACAGCTCACCAGCGACCATGTAGTGACGCACCAGCGATCCTGACCAGGTCAGATCGCTGGTGGGATCGCTGGAGCGTCGCTAAAGTGTGAAGGTACCCTAAGTTACATGACTGTTTCTCAATAGAGCATGTTTGAGAGGCAGAGTCTCTCAAAAGCAAAGATGGTCAGAGGTTAACCAATCTGTGAACTGTGTCTATTTGTGGAGCAATTTAAAAATAATGTTCAACTACAGAAAATTGCAAATATTTTGAATATTGTATCATCTTCCGTATCAACTATCAATAGATTCTGGAGAAATCCAGGGACAATCCAGTAACACTGCCTGGCAAAATTTCATGTAAAATTGACTGATGCAAAATGAAAAACTTTTATGAAATTCCTTATGGAAACCATGGATGCCACATCCTGCGGAGTCTAGAGGAAAGGGACCATCCAACTTATCAGTGCATGGTTTAAAAGCCTGCATCTCTGATGGTATGGGGATGCATTGGTGCCTATGGTATGGGGCAGCTTACACATCTACATAGAGGTTTTATAACAACACATACTCCCATCCAGATGTCTACATCAGGAAAGAACTTGCACAAACTGCATCCTTCACAGCAGCATGGCTTC
Source organism: Anomaloglossus baeobatrachus (assembly GCF_048569485.1). Taxonomy (NCBI): domain Eukaryota; kingdom Metazoa; phylum Chordata; class Amphibia; order Anura; family Aromobatidae; genus Anomaloglossus; species Anomaloglossus baeobatrachus. Next base: position 212,209,938 of record NC_134353.1, on the reverse strand, counting down.
TCAGAAGAATTTGGATGATGAACTTGGCCGCCTGCAGTCCAGACTTTTCACCAATAGAAAACATTGGTGCATTGTGGAAAAAAAAAATCTGGCAAAGACCCAAGACTATTGAGCATCAAGAATCCTACATCAGACAAAAATGGGACAACATTTGGCTCCCAAAACCCCCGGAAGTGGTCTTCTCACTTCTCGAATGTTTACACACTTAAAAGATGATGAGATGCTATACGATGATAGACATGATCCTGTCCCAACTTTCTTGAGATGTTTTGCTGCCATCAGTTTCTAAATGAGTTGTTTTTTGTTTGTTTTTTCAATCTTTCATCTTCTGATTTGTGTTCTATGTTCTGTTGTGAATAAAATATGGCTATAAGAGATTTCCAAAATATTGGAGCATTGTTTCCTTTACAGCTTCCACATTTTTGGCAACTGGGGGTTGTAATAGTGTATATAGTCTATGAGGACAAACATAATTTTTATATAAATGAAGCAGTGACGGAGCTATTTCTCTATTTCATTTTCTTTTTCTTGTAAGGCATTTGTGTTACAAGGAAAATAGCAGCCGCAGTTCAGGTAAGCAACGTTGAAGGGGTTTGTTTATGACCCTGAAATGTTAGAATGGCTGCACCTTTAACAGAACTGACATCAAGTTCTAAAGATGGAGCATTGTGCGTGTACTCCAAGGATACTGCTTGATGATTGTTTGCTGGCAATGCTCTCTCAACGCTGTAGGACAGAAATGTGGAAAATAATCTTTACTGAGGAAACCTTTCTTTGCATATTATACTTTCCAAATTCTTATGAGCTAATATAATACCTTTTCCCCTTACACAATCAATTATGCAGCTCATTGCATTCCAACTCTGTAACAGTTATTCCAGATAAGTAGTAGTGCTTAATGACTAGAAACATCGTCCATCTTTAATCCCTACAGTATTTTAAATAGATTGCTTTAGAAAGGACTGTTGAGTGAATGTATTCTGTTTTCCTTTTTTCTAATTACTTCCTTTGGTAATAGTGTCCCCATTTGCACCCTGCTAAATCTGCATGTCCTCTGGAAAAGAATGCAATGCAGTTTCCCAATTTTTATTTTTTTTTTTCTTCATTTACACACTTTTTACAAGTAGATGCACTTTTGGGACTTCTTGTCTATATAATTATATCTGTATAAGCATGGATATAAGGTTATATCTGTGTGTAAATACATGATGTATAGGCAAGTTCTTAGTAACATCAAAAATACAAATACAGTGGAACTTCGGTTTACGAGTTAGGCTACTTTCACACTTGCGTTGAACGGTATCCGTTGCATTGCGTTGTGTAACGGATGCAACGGATGTGTTGCATATAGTGACACAACGGATGCAACGGATGCTGCAAAACAACGCAATTCGTTTTGATTTTTTTTTTTTTTTTTTCCCGGTTTTACCAGCGGCAGACTATAGTGAACGATCAGCTGATCGTTCCCTGCAGCCGGCCGCTGGGTGATCAGCTGATTGCTCCCAGTAGCCGGCCGCCGGGTGATCAGCTGATCGCTCCCGCCCGCCGGGTGATCAGCTGATCGCTCCCGGCTGCCGGGTGATCAGCTGATCGCTCCCTGCAGCCGGCTGCCGGGTGATCAGCTGATCGCTCCCGGCCGCCGGGTGATCAGCTGATCGCTCCCGGCCGCCGGGTGATCAGCTGATCGCTCCCTGCAGCCGGCCGCCGGGTGATCAGCTGATCGCTCCCTGCAGCCGGCCGCCGGGTGATCAGCTGATCGCTCCCGCCCGCCGGGTGATCAGCTGATCGCTCCCGGCTGCCGGGTGATCAGCTGATCGCTCCCTGCAGCCGGCTGCCGGCTGATCAGCTGATCGCTCCCGGCCGCCGGGTGATCAGCTGATCGCTCCCGGCCGCCGGGTGATCAGCTGATCGCTCCCTGCAGCCGGCCGCCGGGTGATCAGCTGATCGCTCCCTGCAGCCGGCCGCCGGGTGATCAGCTGATCGCTCCCTGCAGCCGGCCGCCGGGTGATCAGCTGATCGCTCCCTGCAGCCGGCCGCCGGGTGATCAGCTGATCGCTGTCACTTGCCGGCGCCCGGGCATGCCGGCGGGCGGGCGCTCAGCTGAGCGCTGTGACTTGCCGGCGGCCGGGCATGCTGGTGGCCGGTCATTCAGCTGAGCGCTGTCGCTTGCCGACGGCCGGGCGCTCAGCTGAACGTTCGGCCACCGCGAGCCAAAATAAAGTTTGATTTAAAAAAAAAAAAAAAAAAAAAAGAGCATGCGCAGTGAAATCCAGAGGATTCCGCTGCTCAAAATAACGTTACATGCTGCGTTCCTCCCGCTGGGCGGAAGCAACGGAGCGTCGCCCAGCGGAAGCAACGCAGCTCCTTTTGGTACAATCCGTCAACCATACAAGTCTATGGGAAACAGCGGAATCCGTTAACGGATTCCGCTGTTTCCCAAAAGGGCGGATTGTAACGGAAGGAAAATAACGCAAGTGTGAAAGTACCCTAACCCGATTTGCGAGCGTTTCTCTATATGAGCAAAGCTTGCTGTAAATTTGTAACTCCGTTTACAAGCAAGCTTTGCTGTACGAGCAAATATTCACCGCACACACTTCCGGTTCCGTACTTTAACCACGCTCTGACCCGCTCTTGCACTCACACAAAAATCATCCACCACATAACAAAAATTTAGTTAGAATCCTATACAGTGGAACCTTGGTTTAAGAGCATAATCCGTTCTGGGAGTGTGCTTGTAAACCAAGTTACTCGTCTAGCAAAGCAAAATTTCCCATAGGAAATAATGCAAGCTCAGACAATTCGTTCCACAACTTGTTCAATGTCCCATCCTCGTCCCCTATTGTGCCATTCCACACATGCACAAACACACACATATTATGCTCACCTTATCTTACGTTCCATCGCCGCCCTCATGGTTCTTGTAGTTCGCCAGTACAGGATGTGTATCGGGTAACCATCGTAACTGGATGGAGGAACTTCCGCTGTCAGGCGCTACTCAATGGCAGCGCGCTGGCCAATCAGAGGTAAGCGGCTCCTGCCTTTGACGTCAGTGCTCTGGCAACGGAAGCTCCGGGACATCAGTCGCGATGGTTACCCGATACACATCCTGTATCGGCAAACTACAAGAACCAGGAAGCTAGTGATGGAACGGAAGGTAAGGTGACCATAATATGTGTGTGTTTGTGCATGTGTGGAATGGCACAATAGGGGACCAGGATAGGACATTGAACAAGTTGTGGAACGAATTGTCTGAGCTTGCATTATTTCCTATGGGAGATTTTGCTTTGCTAGACGCGTAACTTTGTTTACAAGCACACTTCCAGAATGGATTATGCTCTTAAACCAAGGTTCCACTGTATAGGATTCTAACTAAATTTTTGTTATGTGGTGAATGATTTTTGTGTGTAAACATAGCACTGCCAAACTGCTATACAATTATTGTGCAATGCCTTGTAGAAGAACTATGAATGACATTCTCAAATATGTATGTTCTATAAGTTTTTAATCTTTCCTGTACCACTTAGAGTAATTCTGCAGGGGAGTTTTATACATCTTTACAATCACAAACACGGTCTTACAACACAAACAAGGAAAAAAAAAACTAAACAAAAAATCTCCTACTCATCCACCCCTCACCCTCAGGGGAGAGGAGGGGAAAGAAAAATAAAACATATATAATGTATGTATATCTATACATATACATACACAAGGTAATTGCAACCGTTCATCTACAAAGCCTCCTCCTTTCAATTTCAGGGGCTCAGAAGTAATTGTACTAATTTACTCTACCATAAAGGTTAATTTTTAATACTTTGTAGCAAATATTTTGCAGGCATTGATTGCCCAACATCTGGAAACCATGGACATCACCATGGCTGGGTTTTGTTTTGGGTCAATGTCCATCTGTACTGTGAAGCGCCGCCTAATCAACCTTGCTGCATTTGGTTGAATCTGAGCAGTAAGTTTAGCCCTGTACACTTCTGCATTCATTCGGCTGCTTCTGTCTTCAGTCACATCATCCATAAACACTAGTGACCCAGTGCCATTGCATACCTAGCCATCACACTAATTCCACCATGTTTTACAGAGGATCTGGCATGCTTTAGATCAGGAGCTGCTCCATGCCTTCTCCATGCTTTCTTCTTCCCATCATTCTATTACAGGTTAATCTGTTTAATCTGTCCAAAGAATGCTTTGCCAGAACTGGATTGGCTTCTTCAGATGTTCTTTTTTTGGCACAGTCTAATCTGGCTTATCAATATTTAAGGCTGTTTTAATGGTCTGCACCTCGTGGTAAACTCTCTGTATTTGCTCTCATGCATAGTGTTGAGCTAGCATGCTCGCCACTGTTTGGTACTCGATTGGGGTGCTCCAGTACTCGCGGTACTTGGCTGAGTATCACAGGTGCTCAGATGTGTTGTGAAGCAACAATCACAAAGCACAGACTTGATTCACTGCATGATGTGTGGATGCACCCCAGTGAGAGCCATTTGCAGTCTCTGAATGGGTCTCACTGGGGTTGAAAAAACATTTTCGGATGTAGTGTATCTTTATGGTAGACTTAGATACTGAAACACCTAGTTCCTGGAGAGTGTAATTTACTTGGGTAGATGTTGTGAAGAGGTTTTTCCTCACCATGGATCATCTTGCGATCATCCTCCACATTTGTGTTCCGTGGACATCCAAACATTTTTTGTTTCTTAAGTTTACCAGTATGCTTCCCCCCCTCCCAAATATAGCAAACTGTTGATTGGGCCATTCTTTATATTTCTGTTATGTCTAATGGATTTATTTATTTTTTTCATCCTAAAGTTGATCTTTTACTCTTCCATTGGGAGCTCCTTTGACCACATTTGTTGGTTCACGACAACAGCAACTGCCACACCTGTAATCAGCTCCAGACCTTTTACCTGCTTAATAGATGATGTATTAAAAAGAAAATAGCACAGTCCCTTATTTTGTTCAAATCGGGATGTGAATACCCTCAAATTAAAACTAAAAACCTCTTTTTAAGCCCATATTGATATATAACTGTATCAGAAATCTATTTTGATAAACTGCCAAAATGGCAAAACTGTCACTGTCCAAATATTTCTGGACCTAGCTGTAATATATATATATATTAGAAGAAAGGAAGGCAAAGGTAAAATTATGTGAATAAATGAAAGAAAAAAAACACGTGTGTGTTATATATATATATATATATATATATATATATATATATATATAACACACACGTGTTTTTTTTCTTTCATTTATTCACATAATTTTACCTTTGCCTTCTTTTCTTCTTCCCCATGTTTTTTTTTACTATACAATTATTTAAATACACTTCTTAAGCCATTTTTCTCTTTAAGGCATTAATCAGACAACCGTTTTTTCATGATCGTGAAAAACGGGCCGATTTTTGTTTCATTTTTCCCATCTTAGTTTGGTTCGTGTCATCGGTGTTTTTTTTTCCTGCACTTGAAAAAAAAAAGTCTGTTCTTTTCATTTCTAGCAGTGAGTGAAAATCAGATTGCACTCAGATGGCATAGACCCATAAATCAAAATCAGTAATGCAGGTCTGACACAAAGATCAAATTCTGACATGTCTGTGATTTTGCATAGATCACTCAGTCTGCTGAACATCATGGACATCTGAATGACCCCATTCACTATTATAGGATCAACTGCTATCTGTGAAATGGATGTCTGAATGAGCCCTTAGATACCACCTTAGATATATTATGTACAGTGGGTACGGAAAGTATTCAGAACAGACCCCTTTAAATTTTTCATTCTTTTTTTTCATTGCAGCCATTTGGTATATTCAAAAAAGGTCATTTTTTTCTCATTAATGTACACTCTGCATACCATCTTGACAGAAATGTAGACATTTTTGCAAATTTATTAAACAAGAAAAACTGGAATATCACAGGTCATAAGTATTCAGACCATTTGCTCAGACACTCATATTTATGTCACATGCTGTCAATTTCCTTTTGATCCTGCTTGAGATGATTCTACTCCTTCATTGGATTTCAGCTGCGTTTAAACTGATAGGACTTGATTTGGAAAGGCACACACCTGTCTATTTAAGAGCTCACAGTGCATGTCAGACCAAATGAGAATCATGAGATCAAAGCAACTGCACAAGGAGCTCAGAGACAGAATTGTGGCAAGGCACAGATCTGGCCAAGGTTACAAAAGAATGTCTGCAGTACTCAAGGTTTCTAAGAGCATAGTGGCCTCCATAATCCTTAAATGGAAGAAGTTTGGGACCACCAGAACTCTTCCTAGACCTGACTGTCCAGTCAAACTAAGCAATTATGGAAAAGAGCCTTGGTGAGAGAGGTAAAGAAGAACCCCAAGATCACTGTGGCTGAACTCCAGAGATGCAGTAGGGAGATGGGGGAAAGTTCCACAAAGTCAACTATCACTACAGCCATCCACCAGTTGGGCCTTTATGGCAGTGTGGCCCAACGGAGGCTTCTCCTCAGTGTAAGACATATGAAAGCCCACATAGAGTTTGCAAAAAAAAACACCTGAAGACTATGAGAAATAAGATTCTCTGGTCTGATGACATGAAGATGGTGGAGAAAACCAGGCACTGCTCATCACCTGCCCAATACAATCCCAACAGTGAAACATGGTGGTGACAGCATCATGCTATGGGAGTGTTTTTCCGCTTCAGGGACAGGATGACTGGTTGCAATTAAAGGAAAGATGAATGAAAGGATATCTATGCCAAGTACATAGATATCCTGGAAGAAAACCTCTTCCAGAGTGCTCTGGACCTCAGACTTGGCCGAAGGTTTACCTTCCAACAAGACAATGACCCTAAGCACACAGCTAAAATAACAAAGGAGTGGCTTCAGAACAACACTGTGATCATTCTTGATTGGCCCAGCTAGAGCCCTGACCTAAACCCAATTGAGCATCTCTGGAGAGACCTGAAAATGACTGTCCACCAACGTTCATCTACCATCTACCCCACAGTGCGATCGATGGGAGCTTATATACTTAACCAACCGAACTTTCAACGTCTCCCACTCTCACACCACTTCCTCATCTCGCCCCCTATCTGTCGGGGTCCCCCAAGGTTCAGTTCTTGGACCTCTGCTGTTCTCCATTTACACCTTTGGCCTGGGACAGCTCATAGAATCCCACAGCTTTCAGTATCATCTCTATGCTGATGATACGCAGATCTACCTCTCTGGACCTGACATCACCTCCCTACTAACCAGAATCACACAATGTCTGTCTGCTATTTCATCCTTTTTCTCTGCTCAATTCCTAAAACTGAACATAGACAAAACAGAATTCATTGTCTTTCCTCCTCCTCACTCAACCCCCCCACCTGACATATCCATCAATGTCAATGGCTGCTCACTTTCCCCCCCAGTGCCACGTGCTCGCTGCCTGGGAGTAATCATAGACTCTGATCTCTTTCAAGCCACACATCCAAGCCCTTTTCACCTCCTGCTGCCTCCAACTTAAAAATATTTTCTGGATCCGTATATTCCTTTCCCAAGAAACTGCAAAAACCCTAGTACATGCCCTTGTTATCTCCCGCCTGGATTATTGCAACCTCCTGCTCTGTGGCCTCCCTTCTAACAGTCTCGCACCTTTACAATCTATTCTAAACTATGCTGCCCGGCTAATCCACCTGTCCCCCCGCTACTCCCCGACCTCTCCTCTCTGCCAATCCCTTCACTGGCTTCCCATTGCCCAACGACTCCAGTTCAAAACACTAGCCATGACATACAAAGCCATCCACAACCTGTCTCCCTACATCTGTGACCTGGTCTCCCGGTACCTACCTGCACGCAACCTTCGATCCTCACAAGATCTCCTACTCTACTCCCCTCTCATCTCCTCTTCCCACCATCGCATCCAAGATTTCTCCCATGCCTCCCCCATACTCTGGAATGCTCTGCCTCAACACATCAGACTCTCACCTACCTTGACAAGCTTCAAAAGGAACCTGAAGACCCACCTCTTCCGCCACCCCTACAACCTGCTGTAACCCTCAGTCTGATATAGCGCCGTACAATCAGCTCTACTCTAACCTACTGTATCCTCATCTATCTCTTGTAGACTATTAGCCCTCGCGGGCAGGGACCTCTATCTTCCTGTACCTGTCTGTGTCTTGTATTGTTTATGATTATTGTACTTGTCCCTATTATGTACACCCCTTTCACATGTAAAGCGCCATGGAATTGATGGCGCAATAATAATAATAAATAATAATAATATATTGTCATGCCATTGTTCATCGTCCTCCTGTGAAGCCCAGTCTGTGTCTGGGCCTTATAGGCGAACGACACTTTATATACAGCTGTATCCTATTTTTCCGTATATATCCTATTTTTCAATATATATATAGGTCTCAGGTTCACGTTTTTTAATGCAACTAAAAAAAATATAATGAAAATAAAAAAATAACCAGAAAGGTAAGTCATCGAAGAAAAAAAAAATTAACTCCAGAATCGCAAATTTTAGGTCGCCACTTGAGATGAGCGAACCAGTTGAAGTTCAGTTCTGCGGGTTCTTCCATACTTTATCTAACGTTCGGTTTGGGACCCAGTCGTTACCTGAAGTCACTAATTGGGTAGTTCGGCTTTCCATCCACATTTAGCCAGCCATAAACTGAACACTTTACAGGGGCGGGTATGCACGGTTTTTCCATTTTTTTTCTTTATTCCTCACTACATCCGATCACCCTGTTGTTACCCCAAGCCGTTCAAACGCTGCAAGCGGCTTACACAAGGCTGAGGACCAAGTGTACCCGAACACAACGATGCTCGTGCGAGTGGTTTGCATATGTAAACTACCCGAATACCGAATCCGATCTCTGATTTTTGGGGGAGGTTTTTGTAAGGTCTGTGTTTTGACACTGAATGCCAAACCTCTTCTCTAGTTGCCACACTTCCCTTTAAAAAAAATTTAAAAATGAAAAGCGATCAAACAAACATAACCCCAAATAGTATCAATAATGTCAACTTGGCACACACAAAAACAAGACCTCATATAGCTCCATTAGCACAAAAATTAAAAATTACGAGTGTCAAAAAATTGTGACGCATACACTTTATTTTTTACAAATTTCCAAATGTTTTGCTAGTTAAATACTGTACAAGTTTTGTATCGCCTTAATTATACAGACCTGTAGCATTATGTTGCCAGGTTATTTTTAAGGCATATTGAACACCGTAAACAGAGGACTGGAAATATCATGGCAGAATGCTGTTTGTTTTTTTTTGTTTTGTTTTGGTTTTTTTTATTACAAATTCAAAGCACTTTGATTTTTTTTTTCCCCTTAATTTTTCAGGATATTATATGGTAAACTGAATGGTGTCATTCAAATCCAAAACTCACTGCTCAAAAAAAACAGTATCTCGTACAACTCTCAACTAAAAAATATTTCTCTTGAAAGTTTTAAGAAAAATTGAAATGGGTTAAGATTGATACTGTCCAGAATCTCCTCCCACGAATTCCTGATAGCAGTACTTTAAAAAATAGTTGACGAACGTTTGACAGTGAAGACTCCAAATAACCCATCCTACACATGAAAAACAGAACAGTGTAGTCTGTTAAGTGTCATATTATAATTAAACAAATAAAGTATGGATTTTAAAACTGTAGACCATAAATAGTCTGACAAAGTCCTCAAGTCCTTTTCCCACTGACGTCTAGACTTAAATATTAACTTGGATGAAGTGTAATAATTTTAGCATTTATACAGGAAGTGGATGATTCTTTTACGAGTATTGGAGACACTTATGAAATTTATGACTTGGGAATCCTCAACATTATGTTGCAATAAAGGCATAGAAAAAAATAACAAATGTGTCATACTTCCTCAATGAGGGCACAAAAGACCACTCCTCAAAAGTCTAAAGTTTATTATGAAAAAGTTGATTTACCATCTATAAACACTTTTTCTCTCTACAACCTAGTTAAAGATTTGTTTTCATTCCATGAGGCTGAAAACAGTAAAATTACAAATCGAAAGGATTTTTTTTTTTTTTATTCTCTCCTACAGATCTTTAAAAAATATATGGAAAAAGTGGGAATTCATTGAGCCCATTGCTTAATTTTCCAGCCTCCAAATCCTGCCCAATATCCTTACCCACAATCAACGTTATATGGCCATGTGGTTGAAGCAATACAGTTATGTCACTGACAAGCCAAAAGGTTTCGGGAATGGTTAGGAAGCACAAAACAGCCTTTAATAAACATATTTTTAACTGGAGGCTTTTTTTCTCTTTATATTAAATCGGCCAACTGTGAGTCAAATATCCTCATTCAGATTGGCAATTTTTTATTTTTTTTTTAAAAAAAAAGTAATTTAAGGAATAAGTACTGTACATATTAAAGGGAACTGGTCATGTGAAAAAACTAGTGATGAGCAAGCGTGATCATCCTCAGGTGCTGGGTACTCAAAACGAGCAGGTTGTAAGCTACTATGGGCTTGAATTGACAACCAAGTATAATAGAAGTTCCATTGACTTCCATTATTCTGGGTACTCGAATCGAGCCCTTTGGAGCGTACAACTTGCTTGTTTCGAGTACCAAGGACCCTAGTATGGTAGTGCTCGCCATCACTAGAATAAATGCTATTAATCTGGCGATATAGGATTAATCTGCAGGTTACGAGGGTTCTGAACCATATCTGCGGCACAGACTAACAGCTTGGCTCAGTATTGGAGCTGACAGTCAGTCAGTGCCGGGGTGCAGTTAAAGCCATCATTCATTATTTACTGGTGACTGAAACTGCACCAGTACAAACTCTGACTGAAAGCCGAATGCTTCCAGGAGGAATATAGTTAATTTCCTCTCATCTGCGGGACTTTTGGTGCAGGCGCTGGGCAGGGTCAAAACTTTCGTAACCTGCAGATTAACCCCATAGCTGCAAGTTAATATTAATTAGTTAATATAGTATTTTTTTTTTTTTTTTTTAACATGTTCATCCATGAAAAGTGGAGTTTACTCCAGTCTTTAGCTTGACAGAGTACTTTGATAGGTCTCATATTAAGAACTACAGTATATAGTTTCTCAAGTCTGAAGAAACATATCTGAAATGCCTGCCTGATTGGAGTTAAACCTTCCAGATCAATGTTACCAGCTGGAAAAAAAGTTTACTTGCACTAATTAGAAACATGATAAAATTCCAAATCGGCAAGGCATCATAAGCATATTAAAAAAATATTGTCCTCCCTCTCCATACATAAAACCTCGGTGCTCGGTGTATCCGTGTGTGTGTGTGTGTGTGTGTGTGTGTGTGTGTGTGTGTGTGTGTGTGTGTGTGTGTGTGTGTGTGGTGAGAACCTGGAAGCCGGAGCATCGCGGGCACAGCATCGGGGACTCCTCACAGTTCCAATGAACTCTGATGAAGCTGTAGCGGGGATGTCATCAGAGTTCATTGGTAACTCCAATGACCTCCTGAATGTCACTGTGCTTGCAGAATACTCACCTGTCCCCGCAGTGCTGTCCTCGGTGGTGCTTCACCCAGCTCTGACCCCAGCGATGCTCCAGCTTCCAGGTCCTGAGTGCAGTGAATAATCAATGAGTATAATGAGCGGCGGTCAGGAGCGGGAGACAGCAGAGCCGAAGACAGCAGGTAAATATAAAAAATCTTTTTATTTCACAGACTCGTGTTTTCTCCGGTATCTGTCACACGTATGCAAACATTGATGCCACGTGTGTGACACACGTATGACCATAACCATGTGTGTGACTTGTACTTGATTAAACACGGACGTCTGAAACCGGCCTAATATGGTGGCATAGTGTATAGCAATGTGCATGTCCACATTCTGAGGCAAATGCTCTCCCACTGTTGATTCTTCGCTACTGTTTTCTGTGTAATGATGGTAGGTGGCTATACCATTGTGCAACCTTGGCAGCTCCATATGGGCGCATTTCCAGCTCTATATGGTCGCAATTCTAGCTCCAAGGCAGCAAGCAGCTTTTGTCACAGACTATACATAAAGGTGTGTATTATGATGAGTCATTGGACTACAAAGAGCCTATATACTGTTCTTACAATACAAGACTCTTTTGTCTATGTCCATCCCTGGTAGTAATCCTTTAATAACAGAAAAGCAGCCCACACAAATTGCTTTTATACCGCTTCTCAGGCACAGCAGTATACATTAAAGCTGAGCAGCCTATTTCTGAGGATTGGCTTATGAGCAAGCAAGGATAGTACTACTACCTGCATAGAAACTTTGTGGGGGCTGTTTTTACAACTGCAAGAGGAAGATGACTGACTAAAGAACTTACTTGGCTTAGATTTAAAGATGCTAGTGAGGAAGGATAAGGTCGAGACGTGAAAGACCTACACCACAAATCTTACTCCACTCTCTGGAGCATGGAAACACACACGGCTTCTAAGACATGCCTGATTCACGAAAAGACATTAATGAATTATCTGACTCCATCACGTCCCGTCATCAAGACCGGTGTGTACAACGCCAGTCTTGGTGGTTCAGAACTATAAATTGTGTAAATATTTTGTTTGACATGACACAAGTACCTCGAGGCCAGTAGTCTCTATTACTTCAGAGCACATCAGAAGACAAGTGTTCGCTTATTTTATCTTCTAAATGTGAAGATTACAGAGAAGGTTGTTATTGCTCACACAAGCTATTTCTCAGTTCCTTAAATTAGATCATACAATCATCAGCGTAATCCTTCCATGTAAACAGGGCTTTACACCGTGCTTGATTTTGCTGTTTGACAAATGTGCACTCTACTACATTACGGCCCGGCATGTTACTTCCCATTGGGGAAAATTATCCTTTAATCACACTTTTCATTTGCTTTCCTATTTTACAGTACGTGATCTCATTTCTATTATCCCTAAGGCCTGAACTAATGTAATAACCGTCTGAGAGTTGTCATAGGAGCATGTAATATTTGGAAAGGTTGAACACAACACGGTTTATCTGATTTATCAGCCCGGTAGTCTTAAACTTGGCAGTGGTGCTTTATTTCATTCATTATTAGCATTATTATCTGAGGCAAATGGTTTATATAATTAAAGTGGAACTATACATAAAACATCATGTCATTGCATTCTGAAAAGTTTCCATGCCTATTGTCTTGTGTGACAAAGGCGCAGCAATCATTATATACCGGACTTGATCTTTCCTTCTAACAGCACAGAAAAGTAGACTTGCAAAATGCAGGTGTAACTAGAGCCTTAAGCCCCACCGTATCTGCTCAGCTATACATCTTCTTTTTTTTTTTTTTAATGCTGTAAGTAAAATTATTTCTATGTATATAAGATAACTAGGTGTAGTACCCAGCATTGCCTGGGACAGTAACTTTGTCTCTGTCTTTGTCCCAGTCTCTGTCTTTATCTATGTCTGTCTGTCTCTCTGTCTCTATGTCTGTCTTTGTCTTTAACCATGTCTGTCTCTGTCTGTCTGTGTCAATCTCTCTATCTCTGTATCAGTCTCTGTCTGCCTCTCTATCTCTGTCTCTATCTCTGTCTGTCTCTCTGTCTGTCTCTCTCTGTCTCTCTATCTCTCTATCTCTGTCTCTTTCCCCGTCTGTCTCTCTTCCCATCTGTCTGTCTCTTTCCCCGTCTGTCTGTCTCTTTCCCCGTTTGTCTCTCTCTCTCTTTCCTTGTCTATCTCTGTCTGTGTCCGTCTCCCCACTGACATATTACCTCACACAGAAGATTCTTATACTATGAGTGTCCTTCTTTCCTATAGCAACTAATCACAGCTGCTATTAATAACCTGTAACTCCTAGCTCCATTGACTTTAATGGAGGCAGGTTTTTTTTAGAGTAACTGTAAAGCGCAAGGTTTAATTTTTCTGTCAAAACATATTCTACGACGTTGCCTGAGTCACATGAGGCGTATGTGCAAAATTTTGTGATTGTAAGTGCAAATTTCTTTAGCGGATATACATACACACACACACACACACACACACACACACACACACACGATACACTCAGCTTTATATATTATATGTAAGTCCCCAGATGTTTTTGTAGCTTTTATCTAAAAATTTAGACAAAAACCTTTGCACATAGCAGTTTAAAAGTGTTAGTATAAAAGCAAATGCACAGAGGACTATTACATATACCCGTTATTAATTCTTTCATCCAGTTGTTAGAGGTTATCCAAAATTATAAAAAAAAAAAAAAAAATGGTTGCTTTCTTATAAACTAATCGCCATCTTATACCCCATGGTATTTGCTCCATGGGAGGCACAGGACCTGACCAATACCAAACACAACCCATGGACAAGTGTGGGACTATGTCTTATTTTAACAAAGAACCATTATTCTCTACTTCTGGAAAATCCCTTTAAGGCCTTACTTCTGTTTCTTTCATCAGGCCATACATTCTGCTGAAATACTTCTTTCGGGGTGGAGGAGAGCTGAGCTTTTTATTGTGGTATTTTTCCACCTGGCAGCTCTGTGAAAAATGATTGGATTGAACGCATTTTTCCCAGCTGTTCTCGTGGAATTATGTCAGTCAGGTATTAGATTTTTGGAGCTGGAACTGTATTTACTAGTGAAAGAAATAAAGAAACAAGAAAAAGTAAAATATCTTCCGCACAAAGCCTCAGAAGAGTCCTGTGCAGGAAGTGTTTCAGTAAAACGGAGTATAACTAAAAGGTAGTCTCTGACCTCAATTTATTAATGACTTTACAGTGTTTAGAGACTGGACATTACTGTTTAATACAAAAACATCCAGTTACTTTTTAATCTACAACACAGCTCCTTGACAAGTTTCTGGAACAGGTTTCCAAGTTGTAAAGGTTTTATGTCCCAAATGGAATGTACTTGGCTGTTTGCAAGAGAAACTGTCAATCCCGGTGAATGCCAGTTCATTCATCGCTCCCAGGGTTTAGAGATCATCACAGAGGGAATACATCTAAACACTCGCAAATTGCTCACATTTATAGACCCTACCAATCATATGCACTAATTAAATCAGAGGTCTAGTAATTTCTACAGAGGAAAAACCGCTTCCATTAGAGATCTTACTGTTATAGTGATGTCCTAACGCCAAAGAGAAGGGCAACGGGTAAGTCAAATGAACATCATGAAAGAGTTTATATTTCAGAAACACTGGTGAGATTGGAGGGGTCTGTTGTTAAAGGAAAACTGCATCAATGTCCTGTCAGTACTGCAACATTTATTGAATTCTACAATATTAAATTCTGTTTGAAAATGTGAAAACCCTATAAATCCCATCTTATGGCACTGGAGAGGCGTACGCTACTGATTTCCATGTATTGAACTCAGGAGGCATAAGGTGCTCCACAAGTTTTTAACCATACATAACTTTTTCTTAAAAAAAAAATAAATCCATATTGTATGTATATACCATATTTTTTGGATTATAGGACGCACTTTTCTGGAGGAAAATGAAGGGGGTCTTATAATCCGAATATAGCTTACTGGGAGGTAGTGGAGTGGGGTAGCAGGAGGTAGCGGCGATGCTGTGCTGCTGTGGCTGCGGGCGCTGTGTTGGGCTGCGGGTGCTGTGTTTTGCTGCTGGGGCTGCGGGCGGTGTGCTGTGCTGCTTGGGCTGTGGGCGGTAAAGCACTGGCAGGGGCCTTCTTGAAAATGGAGACTGTGCAGGGTTCAAATCATGGTGCTCGGGGTCAGTGCATGTGTAGATGGCACTCTCTGCACAACATCTCATCTGCGCACGCACCACCTCCGGCCCATTGATCTCCCAGCAGCAGACTTAAGGAAAATCGTGTCCAGAGGTGGCGCATGCGCAGATGAGATCTCAGTTTGTAATTGAGCCGATAGCTCAATCTGTGCACGCCCCAACTCCAGGCGCCATTTCTTTGAAGCCCGCACTGCCGACAGTTTCTGCATCTTGCCTGGCTCACTTTGCTACGGGTTGAACTAGATGGACTTAGAGTCTCCCTTCAACCTTAAAAACTATGATACTATGATACTCACAGCGCCCTACTCCACCACCGCCCCTGCCTCCTGTGACCCTGCTCCACCACCACTGACACCCCTCCCTGGTAAGACACCACCAGATTGGAAGAAGCCCTTTTTTTTTCTACTTTTTTTTTATTTATATTTGGGGTGAGTCTTATAATCTAGTGCATCTTATAAACCACAAAATCCGTTATATACAGTTGTGCTCAAAAGTTTACATATCCCGGTAGACATTTTTTTTTGCTTTCTTGAAATTTTTACAGAGAATATGAATAATAACACAAACAAATTTTTTTCACTTATGGTTAGTGATTTTGTGCTATTATTCATATTCTCTGTAAAAAGGCCAAGAAAACAAAAAAATCTACTAGGGTAGGTAAACTTTTGAGCACAACTGTGTGTATGTATATCTCTCTTTACTTTGTTGCTATATTCTGTACATACAAGATATTTCTAATGTAGAGAAGGTTTATTTTATATTTAAAGGTGTTTTTAAAGCAAAACTGAAATCCTTCATTGCTAGCACCATTTCTTTAGTTTATGGATTTTTAACAATCTTTAAAAAAATGTTAAAGGGAATCTGTCAACTGGTTTTTCCTATGTAATCTGAGAGCAACATGGTGTAAGTGCTGAAAGCCTGATTCTAGTCATGTATCACTTACTGCAATGCATGTAGAAATTTAAATAAAATCAGTAATTTATTAGTAGGAGGTTATCAGTACAGGACTAGGTGTTTAATGCATCATAGTCAACTACGCTATATAACTCTGTTCCCATGACTGAATAGCAGCTTTCTGTCAATGTATAGTGTACACAGAAAACTGGCATTCAGTGGTAACGGTGAGGTTATACAGGGCTCAGCAGTCTGAGCACTGCTACATCTACATCAGAGAAGAATGTGATTTGTATCAAAATGACTGCATGCAGACCAGCAAGTGACACATTTCTGGATTCAGGAACTTAGGTAGCATATTATGCTGATCTCCGATTACATAACAAAAATCTGCTGACAGATTCCCTTTAATAACCTTATCTCTAGTCATTTTTTCTTGGTATGTTAATTTGCCTTTTAGTTCTCATTAGAAAGTGCTGTGTTTTATGTATTATGTGGTTTCTTCAGTATCACAGAAATGAGCATTGTAAGGGGTACTTTGCACACTACGACATCGCAGGTGCGATGTCGGTGGGGTCAAATAGAAAGTGACGCACATCCGGCATCGCTGTCGATATCGGAGTGTGTAAATCGTTTTTGATACGACTAACGAGCGCAAAAGCGTCGAAATCGTATCATCGGTGTAGCGTCGGTCATTTCCATAATTTCGGAAGGATCGATGTTCCGATGTTGTTCCTCGTTCCTCTGGCAGCACACATCGCTGTGTGTGAAGCCACAGGAGCGAGTAACATCTCCTACCTGCGTCTTACAGCTCACGCCGGCTATGCGGAAGGAAGGAGGTGGGCGGGATGTTTACATCTCGCTCATCTCCGCCCCTCCGCTTCTATTGGCCGCCTGCTGTGTGACGTCGCTGTGATGCCGCACGACCCGCCCCCTTAGGAAGGAGGCGGGTTGCCGGCCAGAGCGACGTCGCAGGGCAGGTAAGTCCATGTGAAGCTGCCGTAGCGATAATGTTCGCTACGGCAGCTATCACAAGAGATTGCAGCTGGGGCGGGGACTATTGCGCTCGGCATCGCAAGCATTGGCTTGCAATGTCGTAGTGTGCAAAGTACCCCTAAGTTAGCACCTCTCTTCTGTTAGTTTGGAAATTTTGCCCAGGGAAAAAAATATATATTATTTCCTCCTACACTATATAAATATATATATTTCCTCCTACACCACTAATTATATATATATATGTATATATTAAAAATATCTTTAAGTTACTGAATATAGTTTTAAATGATGCAGTCAATATATACCAAACTTATATCATATGGGACACAATTTTAAGAAGAAGGCAGAGGAAAGCAGGGCATAGAATATGAAAATAATGCACATGTGAATGAAAAATGCATTTGTGTAATTTTAAAATAAAATTATGAACCATTTATATATCATGGCTATGTGCACTGTGCATTTGTTGTTTGTTTTTTTGCCCCATTTTTGGGCACCTGTAAATTAACAATCGTTTCTTAAAATTTTTTTTTTTGCTTCCTTAGAAAATGTTCTACTTTCATTTCTGTATCATTTGGAAGTTTTCACTATGATTAATGAAGCCCCAGCACAAATGGACTTTTTTTCCCCTCTGTTGCAGAAAATGAATTGTTTTCACTCGCTGACCTCATTCTAAATTTTTTTTGGCTGCCCTTATTATTTAGAAATCTTACACGGCTGAAGCCTTGCGGAATAACTTTCTACTTTAACAGTAATTCTGTTACTTGCACTGTTCTGTTGAGTTTTTAACAGGTTGGAAAAGGATGATATTAATGAATTCTTTTTTTTTAAATATTTTCTTTGCAATTTTCAAGTAGATAAATATGTAAACTGCATTCTTTGATTGTAATGACCAATATACTGTATAGCTGCTCAGTAGAAAAGTTTTATAAATTATGACATTAGATATAGTAGGGAAAATAAATATTTGATACCTTGCCAATTTTGCAAGTTTTCAAACCTACAAAGAATGGAGAGTTCTGTAATTTTTTTTTATTGTAAGTACACTTCAACTTTGACAGAATCCCCAAAAAATCCAGATAATCACATTGTATTATTTTTAAATAATTTGCATGAAATAAGTATTTTATCACCTAGCAACCAGCACAAATTCTGCCTCTCACAGACCTGTTATTTTGTTTTTAAGATGCCCTCCTTCTATGCACATATTAATTGCATCTGTTTGAACTCGTTACCTGTATAAAAGACACCTGACCACACAATCAATCATACGCCAACCTCTCCACCATGGCCAAGACCAAAGAGCTGTCTAAGGACACCATGGAAAAAATTGTAAACCTGCACAAAGCTGAGATGGTTACAAGACAATAGGCAAGCATCTTGGCAAGAAGGCAACAACTGTTGGCACAATTACTAGAAAATGGAAACACAAGATGACTGTCAGTCTTACTCGGTCTGGGGTTCCATGCAAGATCTCGCCTTGTTGGGTAAGGATGATTCTGAGAAAGGTCAGCAATCAGCCCAGAACTACACAGAGGACCTGGTCAATGACCTGAAGAGTGCTGGGACCACAGTCTCAAAGATTACTGTTGATAACACACTATGCCAATTCTGCAATGGATACAAGGTCATCCTGCTCATACCAACACATGTCCAGGTCCATTTGAAACTTGCCAATGACCATCTGGATGATCCAGAGGAGGCATGGGAGAAGGTCATGAAGACAGATGAGACCAAAATAGAACTTTTTGGAATCAACCATCCGTGAAGCGGATCCAATCCATGAAGAATGAGAGTGGAAACTTTATACTTTGGGGGTGAAAGCATCATATTTTAGTGTGTTTGTGCAAAGGGGACAGGATGACTGCACCATATTGAAGAGAGAATGGATGGGGTCATGTATCGCAAGATTTTGGCCAGCAATCTCCTTTCCTCAGTAAGAGCATTAAGATGGGCCATGGCTGGGTCTTCCAGCATGACAATGACCCAAAACACACACCAGGGCAACTAAAGAATTTCTCTGTAAGACGCATTTCAAGGTTCTGGAGTGGCTTAGCCAGACTACAGACCTGAATCCAATAGAAAATCTTTGGAAGGGGTTGAAACTCGATGTTGCCCAGCAACCGAACCAAAATCTGAAAGACCTGGAGAAGATCTGTATGGAAGAGTGTGTTAAAATCCCTGCTGGAGGATGTGCAAACTTGGTCAAGAACTACAAGAAATATCTGACCTCGGTAAATCCAAACAAATGTTTCTGTACCAGATATTGACTTTTGTTTTTCTATTGTATCAAATAATTAATTTGCATTTCTTCATGAAATATTTAAAAATAATACAATGGAATTTTCTGGAATTTTTTTTAATTCTGTCTGTCACAACTGAAGTGTACATACGATAAAAATTAAAAATCTTTGTAGGTTCGAAGATTGCAAATACTTATTTTCCCCACTGTATGGTTATCAAAATAATTTTCTAGACACTATTATGATCATGTGACGCCCCTGGACTAGTCCAGGGTGTCACAGGGAACTGCACTATTCTCTATCCTTGGTGCAGGGCCCACCCTCCTTGGTTCCGGGGTCCGCAACAGTGATTCTGTACTAACAGCACAAATCCTAGTCACCCAAACACTACACTTGTCAGGCACACCAGGGGCGTGGTTCCAGCTGGGAAAGGAACCGCCCACCTATGAGTCAGACAGGCTGGTGGGAGGAGTCAGTTGGACAGTTGGTAGTAACTGAAAAAGAGAGAGGACCTGGGGATTAAGAGCTCCCTGAGGAGAGTCTGGCTGGGTCGCAGACAGTGGCCTGTACTTGACGGCTCAGAGATTAGCGGCGTCAGCACAGCGGAGGGATAGGACTTCCCACACAGAGCAGTCACAGAAAATCCCACGTGCCAGCTGCTAAGAGCAGGTCCCAATTAAAAAGAGGGACGGGACCCGAAGGTTTCAAGCCAACGGGGCCAGGGACACACACAGTATACAGTGTATGGAGGAAGGCTCCAGTCCACCACAGAATCACTGAAAGGGACCACCGCACGTGCAGTCACCGAGTGCAGCAGTACCAAGAGACTTTGTTTACCTCAGAGTCTGTGTCCACTGAATGCGTCATCACACCTGAGTGAGTACCCTGGCTCCCCAGCGCCCTGCCGGCCCTATATCAATATAGGCTGTTCCTACCTATTCCCTACCCTGAGTCCCGGGGCCCCTACCTGCGGAGGGAATCACCACCAGGCTGCCCCAACACCATCAGCCCCGGCACTCCCATACAGCAGCGGCGGTATTCCTTATTACCGCACACCGCAGGTGGCGTCACAAATATTCTCCCCCGTAAAAAACCTTTTTGTTTTTCATCAAAGTGTCTGCCGAGCAGTCCGACTGCTGCTAGGGCGTCACAATCATATGTAGTATTTCTATATTGTTAAAGGTAAAGTAGAATTTCACTTTCCATCGGTACTTCATCTAAATTTCATTTCTGGATTTCTTAATAAAGTGAAAATAATTTGATCATTTTGCTAGTTATGTTTAGGATTGCCTCTTCTTTTTTTTTTTTTTTTAAAAAAAAACTTTTCTATATTGAAATCTTTTTGTCAAGTTTCTTTTATTGGTTTTATGTCCCTTTTTGTTATACATTTTTCTAACATCTTTGTTTTTTTTTTTGTTGTTTTTTTTATTCTACAGATAATAACAATTCTCCAAAAGAGGTTACACCAACTGGTAGTCTGGATTCCCTTTCACCCCCTGCTCTCACTCCTCTGCCCACGTGCATAAGTCCTCCCTATGAGAAAAATCATCTTATCGCAGATGCCAGTGATGTATTGGAATGGCCGACCCCTGAGTAAGTTTGTATATCTAATCTGTAAATACACATAGGCAGCTGATACAAATTAAAAAAAGGGAAAATGTTTTACCTATTTTCTGCTCTTTTTAAATCTAGGGTGCATCTTATGGTAAGGAGCACCCTCTAATCGGAAGAATACAGTGCATATTAATTTTCATGGATCTTTCTACAATACTGATATACATTTTTAACTAGAGAACAATAGGTTTCGAGAACTAATGTCTCAATTTAATGTCTCGATTTATGACTCATTATATGGATACGCTTCACACCTCCACCAGACTGACCAGCTCAGTAAGCCATCCATTCCACCACCTCTCCATTATAGCAAAAACCTTAATTTTATAATCTTGGCTTATTTTTAGGAGGCATCACCCCATCTGTCCCATGCACAACTGCCCTGTTGTAACATCTCTTAAATGTTGTGATCTTATCTCAGTAATTTGTACACCTGCCTGCGCGCTGAATGCGTACAAATATAATTTTTCTAGTTAGCCAATTATGGTATCACTCCAAGAATATTTTTGTCGCTTTTGGGCAAAAGTGTGACGTCATACCCATGTGACCAGAAGGGGCGGGGCCTTAGCCAACAGAAAAATGTTGCTTTGTGGTATCAGCTTTGTTGGCTGAGGCCCCGCCCCTTCTGGGCACATGGGTATAACCTTACACAGGTCCTGCAAGTGAAAAAGTGAATCGATGGTATAATATTTATACTAATTCTAACAAGGGAAAGGGATAACTATGAACACCCCCCCAGATATTATCTGATCCTCAGCTGCTGTCACTCAAGAAGCTGCTGATTTAATAAACTTTACTTTCTTGGATCTCAAAACCTAAACATCCGAGCTGACCACTACAGGTATGTAGAGAATCAGCCTGATAGTGCCAGTGTACCACTGATTTTAGGTTATATACGAAAATCCTGGTGATTGGTTCCCTTTAAAATGCTACGGTCAGTGATTGACAGTGGCAATTAAACTGTTAAATAGCAGTGACCAGATCAAGCTCCACTGCTGTTACAGGAAGATGTCGGATGAGGAAGGTGCAGGCTCCGCTCCTGAGCCCTCTCCATACTTGGAGAACCCATTTGTGAAGTATATGTACATGACTGGTTATTTTAGAATCAATTGGATACAAACTGCTATGTGCAGAGTAAAAATATTTGTAAATAAAAAATGTAAAGGCTTTCAGGCATCATTTGGAACGTATTTTTTTAAATCTAGATATTCAACATTCTGGTGCTAGACAGTGGAGAGTTTTTTAGTTTTTTCTCCTGTTTTTCCTGACCTTAAAAGGAATGCATCATTAGAAAATGACCTATGTTAACCCCTTCACGACCGCGGGCAGTAAAATTACGTCCTATTTTAACGTGACTTAACGACCAGGGACGTAATTTTACTGCCTAAACTTCATTTGATTGCCATGGCCATAGCAACGGCTTTCAAATGATATCCCCTGCTGTTTCTTACAGCAGGGGACCTTTGCTTGACCCCAGGGGGGGTGGCATCGTAACCCCCCATCTACGATCGTTGTGATTGGCTGTTCAAATCTGAACCGCCAACCACAACATTCGCACTGATTTCGGCAAAAATAATGCCCAAATTGGTGCGATACTATGAGATCCTGCTATGATCTATTGTAGCAGCTACAGCAGATCATAGGTGGATCTCAAACATGCCGCCCCTGCAGCACTGATTGGAGCGATCGTACTATGACGCGCAATCGCTCCAATCAGTGTGCAGTGGGGCGGTCTGATCTGCCGGTGGCCGCCCTCCCAGGCCTGTGCTAGTCTGGGGACCCTCCCCCAACATGTCTGCAGCGTGCAGTGGCTGGTACTTGTGGTACCACGCCACCGATGCCGCCGCAGACGCCGCCTCTGATGTCACCGCTTCTGCGCCTGCTCCACGTGAGTATTCCACTCCCGTTATGGCCCCTGCGCGCTCCCGTTATGGCCCCTGCACGCTCCCGTTATGGCCCCTGCGCGCTCCCAATATGGCCCCTGCCCGTGCCCCCCCACGCCCCGATCTGCCCCCCGACATCCCGATCTGCTCCCCCTGCGATCTGCCTGCCTCCTCTGTCATCTCTATTCTGCTTCCTTCCTTTCTTCTTTCCTTGCTTCTCCGGTATCCCCCTCTGCTCTCCCCCTCCCCCCTCTGCTCTCCCCCTCTCCTTGACGTCCACTTACCTGCTTTCACCGTTCACCGGGTTGTCCGATTTCTTCACTGGCCCGATCACATCTGCCTCCATCTCTGGGTCCTTCTTCCTGGGTCTTCTGCTGATCTGTCCAACGTCCTGCCTGCGGCTCCTGTACAGCTGTCTATCTCGCTTGCCTTCTGTTCCTCCTGCTACTCCTCTGGGTACTGTGAGTATAACTTTTTTTTTCCCTGTATCCTGTCCATTTTTACACCTCATCTGTCCGTGCATCCCGCCAAGCGCTGATCACGGATGCAGATAACGGATCTGCATCCGTGGTCAATTTTTGGCGTGACTTTTTTTTTCCGTATCCCCAACGCGTTTTGTATCGCATCTGTCCGTGCGTCCCGCCAATCGCTGATCAGGGATGCAGATAACGTATCTGTATCCCTGCTCAATTTTTGGCGTGACTTTTTTCCGTATCCGCGACGCTTTTTGTATCGCATCCGTCCGTGCGACCCGCCGAGCGCTGATCAGGGATGCAGATAACGGATCTGCATCCCTGCTCAATTTTTGGCATGACTTTTTTTCCGTTTCCGCAACGCTTTTTGTATCGCATCCGTCCGTGCGTCCCGCCGAGCGCTGATCAGGGATGCACATAACAAATCTGCATCCCTGCTCAATTTTTGGCGTGACCTTTTTTTCGTATTCGCGATGCTTTTGTATCGCATCCGTCCGTGCGTCCCGCCGAGCGCTTATCAGGGATGCACATAACGGATCTGCATCCCTGCTCAATTTTTGGCGTGACTTTTTCTTTTTTTCCGTATCACCGACGCTTTTTGTATCTCATCCAAATGTGCATCCTGCAGCGGTCGATCAGTGCACCGCATCTGTGCATTTGAAAAGTCAAATGGCGTTCCTTCTCTTCTGAGCCCCACCATACGCCCAAACAATTTATTTCCACCACATATGAGGTATCTGCGCACTCAGGAAAAATTGCACAAGACGTTTTATGGTGCAGTTTTTCCTGATACCGTTGTAAAAAAAAAAAAAAAAAAAGCTACCTGGTTGATGCAAAAATTGTGTGTTAAAAAAAAAAAAGAATTTTCACGGTTCAACGTTATCAACTTCTGTGGAGCCCCTGGGGGTGCAAGGGGCTCACCAAACATCTAGATTATTTCCTTGAGGGGATGGGGTCACTTGTGAGGGAGCTCCACTGTTTAGGCACCATAGGGGGTCTCCAAACGTGACATGGCGTCCGCTAATGATTCCAACCAATTTTGCTGTCAAATGGTACGCTTTCTCTTCTGAGCCCTGCCATGCGTCCAAACAATTACTTTCCACCACATATGAGGTATCGTCTTACTCAGGAGAAATTGCACAATACGTTTTATGGTGCATTTTTTCCTGATACCCTTGTGAAAAAAAAGCTACGTGGTTCAACTAACAGTTTTGTGGTGAAAAAAAAAAATTGTATTCATGGCTCAACATTATCAACTTGTGTGGGGCCCCTTGTGGCTCGCTAAACATCTAGATAAATTCCTTGAGGGGGTCTAGTTTCAAAAATGGGGTCACTTGTGGGGGAGCTCCATTGTTTAGGCACCTCAGGGGGGTCTCCAAATGCAACATTACGTCAGCTAATGATTCCAAAAAATTTTGCTGTCAAATGGTGCTCTCTCTCTTCTGAGCCCCGCCATGCGCCCAAACAATTACTTTCCACCACATATGAGGTATCGTCGTACTCAGGAAAAAATGCACTATAAATTTCATGGTGCATTTTTTACTGATACCCTTGTGAAAAAAAAGCTACCTAGTTGAAGCAACAGTTTTGTGGTAAAAAAAAAATTTTTTCTTTTCACGGCTCAACGTTATAAACTTCTGTGAAGCCCCCAGGGGTTCAAAGTGCTCACCACACACTAGAAAAATGATTTGACGGCTCTAGTTTCCAAAATGGGGTCACTTGTGGGGTAGCTCCATTGTTTAGCGGACGCCATGTTGGGTTTGAAGACCCCCTGAGGTACCTAATGAGTGCAGCTAATTTTGCAGTCAAAAATTCAAATGGCGCTTCTTGCATTCCGAGCCCTGCCGTGTGCCCAAACATTTGATTTCCACCACATATGGGGTATTTGCGTACTCAGGAGAAAATGCACAATACATTTTATGGTGCATTTTTTCCTGATACCCTTGTGAAAAAAAAAGCTACCTAGTTGAAGCAACAGTTTTGTGGTAAAAAATATTTTTTTTTTCTTTTCACGGCTCAACGTTATAAACTTCTGTGAAGCCCCCAGGGGTTCAAAGTGCTCACCAAACATCTAGAAAAATTATTTGAGGGCCCTAGTTTCCAAAATGGGGTCACTTGTGGGGTAGCTCCATTGTTTAGGCACCTCAGGGGGTCTTCAAACCCGACATGGCGTCTGCTAATGAGTGCAGCTAATTTTGTGTTCAAAAATTCAAATGGCGCTCCTTCCCTTTCGAACTCTGCCGTACGCCCAAACAATTGATTTTTACCACATATGGGGTATCAGCGTACTCAGGAGAAAATGCACAATAAATTGTAGGGTGCACTTTCTCTTTTCTCCCTTGTGAAAATTTTAAATTTTATGGCTAAAGTAACATTTTTGTGTTTAAAAAGTAAAATTTTCATTTTTTCCTTCCACATTGCTTTGGTTGCTGTGAAGCACCTAAAGGGTTAATAAACTTCTTGGATGTGGTTTTGAGCAGAGTGAGGGGTGCAGATTTTAGAATGGGGTCACTTTTGGGTATTTTCTGTCACCTCGGCCTCTCAAAGTCACCTCAAATGTGATGTGGTCCCTAAAAAAAATTTGTTTGTAAATTTTGTTGGAAAAATGAGAAATTGCTGATGAACTTTGAACCCTTCTAACTTTCTAACGGAATTTTTTTTTTTTTCGAAAATTGCGCTGATGTAAAGTAGACAAGTGGGAAATGTTATTTAGTAACTCTTTTGTGTGACATATTTCTCAGATTTATAGGCATAAATTTTCAAAATTTGAAAATTGCGAAATTTTCCAAATTTTTGCAAAATTTCCTAAATTTTCACAAATAAACGCAAAAAATATCGGCCTAAATTTACCACTGACATGAAGTACAATATGTCACGAAAAAACAATCTCAGAATCGCCAGGATCCGTTGAAGCGTCCCCAGAGTTATAACCTGTCAAAGTGACACTGGTCAGAATTGCAAAAAATGGCCCGGTCATTAGGGTGTTTTAGTGGCCGGGGGTGAAGGGGTTAAACATAATGTTGTTTCCTTTCCAATTTGTATATTAAAACAATCCTAAAATCTTGTGATTCTCATTTTGGTCACTATGTCTGTTAGGCTACAACTTCTTGTACTTCTTAGGCTGAGACCGCACTTTGCGTTTCCACCTGAGTTTCAGCTGCTTTTAGGTCCGTTTTGAGAAGCACCTTTTTCATGCCAAAAGGCATGCATTTTGATTTTCCAGCAAAGTCAATGGAAAATGGTGATTTTCAGACCGCACTTTACGTTTCTAAACGCTGTGTTTAATTTGCATATTTTGTGGCAAAAAACATGTGTTCAAAGAAGCAACATGTCAATTGTTTTTGCCGTTTTAGGTGAGTTTTGCTAACATTGAAGTCAATGAGAAATGGCAAAAAACAAGATTCCTTAAAATTCCTGCGTTTTAGCTGCTTTTTCAGTGCTGAAAACATGCGTTTTTGACTACCACAACGCATGCTTTTTGGACTTCAAAATAATGATTTGATATGTCCCTTTACACACACACAAAATCCGACAATTAAATTTGAGAAAAATATGCATTTATTGCTATATTAGCGATAAAATGTATATTACCGCTATAATTTTATGAATTATATCCATTTTAATTTTTGTTTCCCATTAATATAGGTTTTTTCCTGTTTTTTCATTCTTTTTGACTGTTTTTTAAGCAGTGTCTTGATGTTCAAAACGCATCTGTCAAAACGCAGGTGAAAATGCATATAAAACGCATCTAAAACACGTCAAATACGCATGAGTTTTCAGCGCTAAAGTTC
This sequence comes from Anomaloglossus baeobatrachus, assembly GCF_048569485.1. Lineage (NCBI taxonomy): Eukaryota > Metazoa > Chordata > Amphibia > Anura > Aromobatidae > Anomaloglossus > Anomaloglossus baeobatrachus. The sequence goes on along the minus strand of NC_134353.1, from coordinate 212,182,404 downwards.
AGAAAAAGGCAACTTTGGTCAAATCAATTAAGCCAAAAAGGTGCGTTTTGAACTGCAAGTAGGTGAACGCAAAGTGCGGTTTCAGCCTTAGATCACAAAAGTTGAATAGTACTATGACTTCTATGAAGCAGGCGCTTGAATCTGAGCTGTCGTGTTGTTTTCAAGGCACTTATCAGTGCCTGCTCATATGCTGTATTATTATTTTTGTCCATTAGGGATGCATGAGTGACTCTCGCTATGATCTGAAATCTGTCTATAGCTGTTATGGCACACGAACCCCTTGCTTTTTCTCATCAACTTAAAACCACAGATTGCATATCACGTGATGCTAATAAATGCCTTTCAATTAGAGATCTTGTGTTGGCGCACATTCGAAGCTTCACAGCACTATAGAAGTGAAAATAGGTGAAGTGTTATAACTTTGATTTTTAGCCAGGGTGATATATATATTTTAGGCTCTACTCAAATGAAGGCATGCATACTCACAGAATTCAGTAGCCCTTTTTTTTTTTTTTTTTTTTTATTTTGTTTTATGGATTTTTTTATGGGTTCTATTAAAAACAGATGGCACATGGAAGCGATCAATTTTTTCTTATTTTTAAAGCACGACTATGGTAATTTTCATAACACTTTAGGATTCTCATTGACTTTGCTGGCATCAGGATTCCCTTCAGATTTTTTGACAAATTTGCACTCAAAAACACATAAAAAGAACCGCAATGTGTGTACACAGCCTAATAGTCTATTAGAGAAAGAGAAAATGGCTAACATGTGTTGACAACTAACAATGCTTTGATCCTGTATGTTCTCCAAAGGTTCCTGCCCACAGGAATAGGGCATTTTGCTAGCTGAGCCCTTTAATGATTGCATGGGCTCGGGGACTTGGGTACATTTCTGTTGAAATTTGCGCTACATTTGTAGGTTATGCTGAGCTTGTTGGTCTTGCTCTACTATGCCTCTTCACAGCTAAACTGCACCACCTTTTCCAAAAAGCTGGCAGGGAATGAAAATACAAAAAGGCAATTATTGGCTGTGCAAAAATGTTGCAATATTTCAAAATATTTTTGCTAGAATTGTGGTAAATAGTAAATACAGTTTGATGAATTAGGATTCTATTTTAGATGTAGATGCAATTCATCTTATAGGAGCTGGTTTAGCTAATTAAAGTTAGCTTCTTGTATTATAAACTGAAAGCAGCGGAAGTCTGGAGCACAATTGGTGTTGTAAAGACTGCACACATTTAACTACTACATATTTTTCTGTGGGGTTGATGGTCAACTTTAAACCTTAAAGGGAACCTGTCATGTCAAGAAACATTATTAACCTTAATTTGCAGGATAATAGCGTTCTAAAACTGCTAGGCCCCCACACTGAAAGCCTAGCTATTGGGAGGAAATGATCTCTCTTCCTCCCAGCAGCCTCAGACTTTCAGTTATAGAGGTGCGCCTAGAACATAGAAAGCAGCAGCTGTAACTAAGCTCTGGCACTGACTGACGGCCGGCTCAGCACTGCATCAGTTGAAGTGGGACTTAATTACTGAAAATATCTTTGCCTCAGTCCTATGTAGCTCAATCTTTGTACATCCTACAGAATGTCAGTCTGTCCTTGATGTATTTCTTGGAGTGAAGTAGCTTCTTTACTGCTCTTTATAACATTAGGTGAGCCTCCAAAAACCTTTGCCTCAATGTGCTTGCAGATGCACTAACATCCGCCTGCTGCCATTCGTGAGCAAACTCTGAACTAGTGTTGAATTGATCCTAAGGTGAATCCTCTTTAGGATACTGTCCTGACACGCTGGACTTTTCTGGTTGCTCTGAAGCCAACATTTGAACTAGGTTCCATCTTACAAGCGGCAATGTCCTTGCCTGTAAAGCCCTTTTGATGCATAACAATAATGACTGTATGTATAACCTTGTAGGTAACATTTTAAAACAACTATACTTATAATTACGTTTAGCATGTGGTCGTGATATTGGATGACTTGTCCTCGTTATCACTTTCTCCTGAAGTAACAAGATCAATGAAATAATGTAAGCAGGTTTTTGTGATTTTAATTTTCTTGTGCAAGGAATGACTGCGGGGTTTTTTTTTTGGTTTTTTTTTTTGCAATTCATCTGATCACTCTTCATAACACTCAAAAGTTAATACAGATTACCAGTATAAAAACTGGAGCTGCAAATTTGGTGAAAACCAAACTTTGTGTTAGTCTCAAAACCGTTGGCTATGACTCTATATGAGTTGCATGTTCCTATAACATGGCATGATGCTTAAAAATGCAGCATGGTCAAGTTGCTGCTATATCTGTTATTACTGGAGTCCCCTGTCTACAAAGTAATACAGTAGTAATAAACGGAGAAGCATTGTTAGGCGGGATTTAGAAGTCTGTGTTTTATAGTCCATATACAAACTGCAATGTTCAGACTTGGGCTTCATATTGTAGTCTGTGTACAAGACTGTAAGACACAGATTTTGATAGTATCTCGTTTTGTCACTGAGCGCTGTTTTTTTTCCTGTAAATGCTACTTGGCAAGAAACTTATATAAGTTAGGGATAGTGCACCCTGGTGTTAGCGACAGACCACCTTTTGATCCTGCATGCATCTTCAGTGCGCATAAGGCAGTGTTCGCACACAAGTCAAATCCATAAAAAAGTCTGCATTTATTACATAAGTTTTGTCAGTTACTTTACTCCATATGATTTCACTTTATGCAATGCTTTGTTGTCAACCATGAAAATCCGCACTATTTTTAAAACACGTGATTTGGGTATTTTTGATTACTGCAAAGCTGTAGTGGTCTTCAAATCCCGACAACACCATCAAGGAGTTTAGATACTAATTCCTCACTGCTGCGGCACTACGTTGCTGTTTACATGTCTGTTTTAGAATTTGGCGTCTGTATGGATAACACTATGGTGAATTGTAAGTGTCCGATCCACAGGAGCCTGCAGACTAAATCCCCATCAAATCTATCTCAAGAGGGAATAAGTAGGAATTTAAAGAGAATCTGACAGTAACATAATGTAGGCAAGGCGATTCTGAATCCTATGGTGTATCACTTAGATTACTGGCTGAAGTTGTTCTGAAACAAATCAGAATTTAGAGTCAGGAACACAGCAGAGCTAAGAGCTGCTCACACCATGCACTCTATAGAGATTGTGCACTGACTGTGAGGGGTCAATCACACCAGTGGGCGTGTTCCACTGCAGTGCCCGTGAGTATCTAGTCCTGTAATGATAATCACAGGGTAATAAACTCATTAGTTTACTTAAAAAATTGCATATACACTGATAAAAGAAGCATAGTTGCTTATTGTTTTTTAACCCTTGCCGCATGCTGTCCTCAGCTTACATAGCAAAAATCTGCTGACAGATTCCATTTAATGGTAGTTATATTTGATGGCATTTTGAGAAGTGTGATTATTTTTTTTTTTCTTTTCTTACTGAAAATCCCTTTTGAATTTTATGAAATATTTGTTGTATGTGATGACTATTAGTCCTGTCGCAACATATGATGGCACTTATGGGCATGTTGTAGAGCTTTGTAAGTGGTAGTGGAGAAGTACAGCATGCATTTGTTTTAGAAATCATTTCATATGTGCCAATACAATTTGTTTGTTACGGGTGGTATTTATGGGACAATGCACAAAGTATAACTCGTTTCTACATATCCACCGAATGCTCATAAATTAACCGTTGATTTCAGATATAGAGCTTGTAACGGGTAGATAGGTTGCAATAAACTTCCGCCATGGAGCAGTCATTTGTCAGATTTTTAGCTGTCAGTTTATTTAAAGTAGACGATAACGTTTTACTCTCGGTGCCAGCATATAACGTGTTCACATTTTATGCTTTAGTGATTTCATAAACACGCGTAGATTGGACCGATAATTGTGATCATCCTGGCAGGCGTATATATCGCTAAATGCAGATAAACAAATACATTCTGCGCTTCACAATGCATAAATCTGTGCTGCTAACTACTTCACCACTGAAACTTACAGTTAAAATGAACTATTGGTATACCGTGTCTCTTGTTTCCTAAGTTTAATTTCCTGCCTTATTTATAAATTGCATCAATCATGGCAGTCATACAGTGAGGCAGCATGTTTGTCTGCTTAAATCTAATTATAATAGGAAAACGTAACCTGAAACCTTTATTTCAGAAGATTTAAGTGACAATAAACTCTGATAAGTATCATTTATTTGTTTTTATTTTTCCAGAAAATATGCTGAAAAATGTGTTTTGTGTAGATAGCTAGTCATTTTTGTACTTGTAAAACCTGGAGAGACAGCTGGGACAGCGCCAAACAGAAGGTCATAGCTGTATAATATGGCACCGCCTGTTTACTTTTGTCTTGGCATTAAATTTCAAGTGAAATTTGGCTGAAAAAATGTTTGTGGTTTTTTTTTTTTTTGTTTTTTTTTAAAATAATTTTCAAGAATATGGAATTTGATCATTTAGACTTGATGATTAAAAAATTAAAGGGGTATTCCCATATCAAAGACCCTATCTAAATAGGTAGTAGGAATGATATGAGCAAATTCCTCAAATTTGAAATGTAGTATAGTTCTTCTGATGTAGCCATTTCTTTTACCTCATGTGCAGGGCATTACAGCTTAGGTATCCATGGTTATGTCTACTTATATTGTGACTGTTCAGGCCGCTTTACGTGCTACGATTTATCTGACGATATGTCGTCGTGGTCACGGTTTTCGTGGCGCAATTCAGTCATCATTTGCGACATCGTTGCGCGTGACACCTACGTGCGACTCCGAACGATCGCAAATAGGGTGAAAATCGTTGATTGTTGACACGTCGTTCAGTTTCAAAATATTGTTCGTTGTTTGGAACGCAGCAGTCATATTGCTACGTTTGACACCCTGCCAACGACGAACAACATCCACATGACCACCTTGGTCAAACAATATATCTCTGAATGATGTAGCATCGTTTGAGAGATGTTTACGTGACTGCTACAAAACGACCTATGAGCGATCTCTGCAAATCGTAACTACGATCTGGGCGTGTCACATCGCTAACGAGATCGTTGTGTGTAAAGCAGCGTTTAGTTGCTCGTGGTCGTAACCATGAATACCTAAGCTGCAATACCCTGCACATGAGGTATGAAATATGGCTATATCAGGAGAATTGTGTGTGACTTGTGCGAGTCTTGCATCGCATCACCCTGCATGGCTGCACACACTCCTGACAGGAGTGTGTCGGCGGCATGTATTTCTATGCAGCTGAGACGCTTGTGTCTGGAGACCGTCATGCCAGGCCAGGTGATGCGATGCAAGACTTGCTCAAGTCATACACAAGTGGAACTCCAGCCAAAGAGTAGAGATTGCTTCCAGAATGGACACCGCTTTGCCCCAATCAATAGGGTTGCTGGCAGGCTGTGTCAATTCCAGAAGCAATCTCTACTTTGTCCAGAAGATACAGGACCGCTAATGGCTGTGATTGGCATCAGTAGTCAGGTGACTTGAATAAAGCGTCCTCAGATATTTCTGTGATGAGCCTTTCTCATAGTCACCTGATGGTTGCAGACAGTCACAGCAGTTAGCGGTTATGTCGCCTCCAAACCCAGCAGAAATTGCTTCCAAAGGTGGTGCAAACCAATTTTTGCGGCCAGTAGTGGATCCTTGTGGCTGACTGCATTTGAGTATGACTTACCTTTTTTTATTTAAAAAATTCCATGGCTTAAAAAAAAATTGATTACTGTCGGAAAAACACACAACAGCTTAGAGGAAATCTGTCACCAGGTTTTTGCTCCCCCATCTGAGAGCTGCATAATGTAGAGATAGAGATCCTGATTCTAGCAATGTGTCACTTACTGAGCTGTTTGCTGTCATTTTGATAAAATAAAAAAAAAAATAAGATCTCTAAAAATAAATAAAATTAAATAAATAAGATAAAATCTCTGCTGCAGCTCTAGCAGTTATACAGAGCTCATGAATATGCTGGGCTACCTGGCAGCATGTAAAGTAGTCCACTAATGATAATCTACTGCTGATTAAACAGTGATTTTATCAAAACTACTCAAAGCAACCCAGTAAGTGACACATCGCTGGAATCAGGATCTCTGCCTCTACATTATGCTGCTCTCAGATTAGGTGGCAAAAACCTGGTGACAGATTCCCTTTTAATGATGGCAGTTAGAGTTAATACAACATAGGGTTTTTCTGGAAATGAAGAAGAAATAAGAAATAAAATATCATTACAATATCATTCACTTCACAGGTGTGCCCTCGTTTTTCTTTACTTGGCTGCTTTTTTCTTGCCATAATACAAATTCTAACAGTCTATTCAGTAGGACTGTCATAGTCAGGGTCACTATGTTTCGATTTCGACCCTCGCCGGAATTTTTTGTATAGTATGAAAACTATACATTTCTGGAAAGGTTATTGTATAAGCAATAAGAAAAACAATGTTTCCATTTGCCCTGACTCATACGCGGACGCCATATTAGATTTCACAAAATGGCTGACTTGACATCAATTTTCCTTTATATATATATATATATAATATATATATATATATATAATATAAACATATAATATTTGCATAAAGGTACAGAAATCACATATTTAGATTTAGAACTCGACGAAAGAAAAGAGCACCAGGTGCAGTCACGAAGTATCATCACGTTATCGACAAGATAAAGGGAGCAATTTTGAAAGATGGAAACCCATTTTCTGTTGTAGGTGACAAGTTGCACAATGTGATCACTCATGCCTACATCCCTGATGAGTATTTCAAAATGATCCTGAATGCAGATGATACTGGTCAAAAGTTGTATGAAGAGTATGGTGTCTGAGCGAATCAATGGAAATGTTAGCCTATGGGCACCAGTTAAGAAGGAAAACAACAAAATGTTCATGCCAGCAAACAAGAAAACCACAGTGAATATCCGTGACAAGACTGTGGATCTAAAGGAGACCAAGAACTTGTATGGCAGACTGGTGGTCTTGGCAAGGTCTAACAGAGACATAAATGAAAAAGCGGCAATAGGGAACTACGAATTCACTGTGATACAAAGAGCCTTTTTTGCTCCAGATGGTACAATCTTACCATGCTTTGACAAGTCAAAATTGATCAGTGTCCTCAACAAGTTGGCAACAGTAGAAACTGTGCAGGAAGATCTGCACAGTGGGATGATCACCAGATCAGATGCTCCAAGCCGCCAGATAGCCCTGGTAGATGGAATGGTTCTTCTCCAAAAGATGGTCAAGAAACCAGCAACGATAGTGACAGTCAAGGATCTCATTTACTGCTTCAACGCCATGCTTATGTCTCTGGCTGGAAATTATGATGAAATCATCCTTGTATTTGATACGTACAGGGAAGATTCTCTCAAGAGTGCTACTAGGGATAAAAGAAGGCAAGGGAAAGCACCAATTCAGTATCCGATCAGAGATGACACAAACATTAAATGTATCCCAATGAACAGGTTCCTTTCACATGAAACTCATCATCACAAAAACTGCTCATAACTTGTTCTTCAGGGTGTACCAGGAGCAAAAAAGACTTAGGGGCACTTTGCACACTACGACATTGCAAGCCGATGCTTGCGATGCCGAACACGATAGTCCCCGCCCCCGTCGCAGCTGCGATATTCTTGTGATAGCTGCCGTAGCGAACATTATCGCTACGGCAGCTTCACATGCACTCACCTGCCCTGCAACGTCGATCTGGCCGGCGACCTGCCTCCTTATTAAGGGAGCGGGTCGTGCGTCGCCATAGCGACGTCACACTGCAGGCGGCCAATAGAAGCGGAGGGACGTAGATGAGTGGGACGTAAACATCCCGCCCACCTATGTCCTTCCGCATAGCTGGCATGAGCAGCAGGACGCAGGTAGGAGATGTTCCTCGCTCCTGCGGCTTCACACACAGCAATCTGTGCTGCCGCAGGAACGAGGAACAACATCGTAACATCGGTCCTTCCGAAATTCTGGAAATTACCGACGCTACACCGATGATACGATTTCAACGCTTTTGCGCTCGTTAATCGTATCAAAAAAGATTTACACACTACGATATCGAGAGCGACGCCGGATGTGCGTCACTTTCAATTTGACTCCACCTACATTGTACATGCGATGTCGTAGTATGCAAAGCCTGCCTTAGTTTTTGACGACAACAATCATGAAGAAGCAAACACACTGTTGATTTACGAGGCTGTCCTGGCATCACAACGAAACCCACCGGATGCAAGGATGGTTTTCTGATCCCCAGATACAGATGTCCTTGTGTTACTAATTGCTTACTATGACCTCATACTGAAGAATACATCCATTTCAATGGTCTCAGGAATGACCGAGATAGATCAAATAAGGAGAGTCATAGGGGCAGAAAGAGCACAGGCTTTGCCAGCCTTCCATGCATTCACTGGTGTAGACCACACTGGAAGGTTCTCTCGTATAGGTAAAGCAACCTGGCTGCAAGCTTACATGAAGGCAACGCCAGATGTAATCAGTTCTCTGCAGATGCTTTCAACAGAGACAGAAGTCACAGACGCTATGTTGTCAGCACTTGTTAGCTTCGTCTGTTTAGCTTACTCTCTCCCAAAGGCATCTACATCAACAATATTCCCGAACTGCGATGGCATCTTTTTTGCAAGTACATGGCAGAAAGTGACAACCTACCTCCTACCCTTGGAGCTCTAAAACATGTCCTCAGAGTCCATATCCAAGCCAGAGTGTGGGGACAGCCTAACATTGCTTTGCATGATTCTCTGCTGGATCCTATGCAGAATGGCTACCACAAAGACTTGGATGGCCAGCTGAAACCAACCATGACAGATGCTCTTCCAGCTCCAAAGGAAATGATTGAGATGATTAGTTGTAAATGCAAAAAAAGGTGTTCTTATGCAGGGTGTTCCTGCCGAACACATATGTTATTCTGTACCGATCTTTGTCACTGCGACGGTGAGTGTCAGAATGACGAGGACACCCAGATCCAGTATGAAAGGGATTTTGACAGTGATGATGGCGATATGTGAAAAGTCTCGGGGGCTCAAAAATTGAAACATTATACTGTATATTGTTCGTGGACGACAACTTGTTTAACAAGTAATAATACCAAATAAATAAATAAAAATCATTTTTAGTTGAATCTAGAGTATTTATTTGGATACCCTTGCATTTCCTTGCCCTGAAAATGTATGTTTATTAAAATCAAGTATGTTTATATTATTTACAAGCTGATATATATATATAAAGGAAACTTGATGTCAAGTCAGCCATTTTGTGACATCCAATATGGCGTCCGTGTATGAGTCAGGGCAAATGGAAACATTGTTTTTCTTATTGCTTATACAGTAACCTTTCCAGAAATGTACAGTTTTCATACTCTCCAAAAAATTCCGGCGAAATTACATAGTGAGCCTATCAGCTGTGTATCCACCAGACTTCTGCACAACACAACTGCTGGTCCCAACCCCATTTATAAGGCAAGAAATCCCACTTATTAAACCTGACAGGGCACATCTGTGAAGTGAAATCCATTTCCGGTGACTTCCTCTTGAAGCTCATCAAGAGAATGCCAAGAGTATGCAAAGCAGTAATCAAAGCAAAAGGTGGCTACTTTGAAGAATCTAGAATATAAAACATATCAGTTGTTTCACATTTTTTTAAGTATTTCATTCCACATGTGTTAATTCATAACAGAAAACTCTTTGAATGAGGTGTGTCCAAACTTTTGGTCTGTACTGTATACATACCGTATTTTTCGGACCATAAGATGCACTTTTTTCCCCCCAAATGTTGGGGGAAAGTTGGGGGTGCGTCTTATGGTCTGACTATAGGGCTGCGGCCGGGAATGAGGGTGCTGCGGTGGAGCGGGTCATCGGGGGCACGAGCAGGCTGTAGCAGCCTGCTGTGACCACGTGGGCCCGCTCATTACATATGCACGCCCATCCTCCCGCCCATTTCTCAGCGCAGAAGCTGGCGCAGACAGGTGGGCGGGAGGACGAGCGGGGACGCGCGCATAGTAAAGAGCCAGTCCCTATGATCACCCCTGGCAATTACAGCCTGGAGTGATCATGTGCGGCTGTATTCACTTCCCCCCGCGTGTCACCATCAGCGCGGGGTGCAGTGAATCAGTGTACTCACCCGTCCCCTTGTGTGGAGCAGTCTCCCTGCAGCACGCGATGTCTTCCTGTCTGTGCCGGTCAGCTGATCTGTGCTGATCAGCTGATCGGCACAGACAGGAAGACATCGCGATGCTGCAGGGGGACGGCTCCACACACACACAGGTCAGTGGCGCAGAGAGGAAGATGATCGGTGTGCAGAGAGTGAGGAAAAAGTGAGTATAAACGTTTATTTTTTTTCTCTGTGCTATAGGATACAGGCCATAAACCAGGATGGTATATAAGCACGATGGGGGCATATAGCAGGATGGGAGTATATGAGCAGGATGGATTGGGGGTATATGAACAGGATGGGAGTATATGAACAGGATGGATGAGGGAATATGAGCAGGATGGATGGGGGTATATCAATAGGATGGGGGTATATGAACAGGATGGGAGTATATGAGCAGGATGGATGGGGGAATATGAGCAAGAAAAGTCTTCTTGTTCTGTAAGATTCCTGGGTCCTCTTACATGCACTGCTCTTTTGCGGTCTAGCCACAGATTTTCAATGATGTTCAGATCAGGGGACACTGCGGGCCATTGTAAAACCTTCAGCTTGTACCTTTTGACATAGGCTAATGTGGATTTTGAATTGTGTTTAGGATCCTTATCCATTTGTAGAAGTTATCCTCTTTTCAACTTCAGCTTTTTTACAGATGGTGTTAAGTTTGCTTGAAGAATTCGTTAAACTTTAATTGAATCCATTCTTCCCTCTACCCGTGAAATGTTCCCAGTGCCATTGGATAGAACACAACCCAAAGCATGATTAATCCACCCTCATGCTCAATGGTTGGCGAGATGTTCTTGTCATGACATTCGGTCTCCTTTTTTTCCCCAACATTTGGTTTGATCATTGTTGCCAAGGAGTTCTATTTTAACCTCATCAGTTAACACGACTTGTTTCCAAAATACATCAGTCTTGTTTAGATGTTATTTTGCATACTTCTGATGGTAAATTTTATGGTTAGGACGCAGGAGTGGTTTTCTTCAGATGACTCTTCCATGAAGGCCATTTTTCTGTAGGTGTCTCTGAACAGTAGAACAATGTACCACAACTCCAGAGTCGGCTAAATCTTAATGACTTTTGCAGTGAAGTGAAGGTTCTGATTTGCCACTCTAGCAATCCTACGAGCAGCTCTCACAGAAATTTTGCTTGGTTTTCCAGACCTTATCCTGACCTCCACTGTTTCTGTAAGTGCCATTTCTGAATTACTTTTCAAACTGAGGAAAAGGCAACTTGAAAACGCTTTGCTATTTTCTTCTAGCTTTCTTCTGCTTTGTGGGCCTTCACCATTTTGATTTTCAGAGTGCTAGGCAGCTGCTTTGAAAAACCTATGGCTGTTGTTTTATTTTCACAAGGTTAGATGAAGCTGGGTTTTTATAAAGCTGTGAAATCTGCATCACCTGCCCGTTTCTAACTATGATAATGAACAAGCCACAAACCTAACAGGCTAATTAAGGTCTGAAATGATAGTCAAAGTTATCTGAGCACACAAATCTCCAAGGGTGTTCAAACTTTTGCATTGGCCCATTTTCATTTTTGTATGTTTTAAAATGTTAAAGATGAAAATATTTTTTTTTGTTCTTACCTAAAATATAAAGGAAATGTGTCATCTTTAACCTTATGCCTTTTAGAGATCATTTCATTTTCAACTTGATTAACTGTTCACAACAACAGTAATTTCGACCAGTGGTGCTCAAACTTCTGCATAGCACTGTATATATAAATATATAATATAATATATATATATATATATATATATATATATATATATATACACATCATTTTATATATATATAATGTGGGTGTGTATATATGTATGCATGTATGTGTATATGTATATATATATATATATATATATATATCTATATATAAAATGTGTATGTGTATATATATATATATATATATATATATATATATATATATATATATTATACAGTGCCTACAAGTAGTATTCAACCCCCTGCAGATTTAGCAGGTTTGATAAGATGCAAATAAGTTAGAGCCTGCAAACTTCAAACAAGAGCAGGATTTATAAACAGATGCATAAATCTTACAAACCAACAAGTTATGTTGCTCAGTTAAATTTTAATAAATTTTCAACATAAAAGTGTGGGTCAATTATTATTCAACCCCTAGGTTTAATATTTTGTGGAATAACCCTTGTTTGCAATTACAGCTAATAATCGTCTTTTATAAGACCTGATCAGGCCGCCACAGGTCTCTGGAGTTATCTTGGCCCACTCCTCCATGCAGATCTTCTCCTCCAAGTTATCTAGGTTCTTTGGGTGTCTCATGTGGACTGTAATCTTGAGCTCCTTCCACAAGTTTTCAATTGGGTTAAGGTCAGGAGACTGACTAGGCCACTGCAACACCTTGATTTTTTTCCCTCTTGAACCAGGCCTTGGTTTTCTTGGCTGTGTGCTTTGGGTCGTTGTCTTGTTGGAAGATGAAATGGCGACCCATCTTAAGATCCTTGATGGAGGAGCGGAGGTTCTTGGCCAAAATCTCCAGGTAGGCTGTGCTATCCATCTTCCCATGGATGCGGACCAGATGGCCAGGCCCCTTGGCTGAGAAACAGCCCCACAGCATGATGCTGCCACCACCATGCTTGACTGTAGGGATGGTATTCTTGGGGTCGTATGCAGTGCCATCCAGTCTCCAAACGTCACGTGTGTGGTTGGCACCAAAGATCTCGATCTTGGTCTCATCAGACCAGAGAACCTTGAACCAGTCTATCTCAGAGTCCTCCAAGTCATCATAAGCAAACTGTAGACGAGCCTTGACATGACGCTTTAAAAGTAAAGGTACCTTATGGGCTCGTCTGGAACGGAGACCATTGCGGTGGAGTACGTTACTTATGGTATTGACTGAAACCAATGTCCCCACTGCCATGAGATCTTCCCGGAGCTCCTTCCTTGTTCTCCTTGGGTTAGCCTTGACTCTTCGGACAAGCCTGGCCTCGGCACGGGAGGAAACTTTCAAAGGCTGTCCAGGCCATGGAAGGCTAACAGTAGTTCCATAAGCCTTCCACTTCCGGATGATGCTCCCAACAGTGGAGACAGATAGGCCCAACTCCTTGGAAAGGGTTTTGTACCCCTTGCCAGCTTTGTGACCCTCCACGATCTTGTCTCTGATGGCCTTGGAATTCTCCTTTGTCTTTTCCATGTTGACCATGTATGAGTGCTGTTCACAAGTTTGGGGAGGGTTTTAATTAGTCAGAAAAGGCTGGAAAAAGAGATAATTAATCCAAACATGTGAAGCTCATTGTTCTTTGTGCCTGAAATACTTCTTAATACTTTAGGGGAACCAAACATAATTCTGGTGGTTTGAGGGGTTGAATAATAAATGACCCTCTGAATAAACTTTTCACAATTTTTTAAAAAAAAAAAGAAATAACATTCTTTTTTGCTGCAGTGCATTTCACACTTCCAGGCTGATCTACAGTCCAAATGTCACAATGCCAAGTTAATTCCGAATGTGTAAACCTGCAGGGGGTTGAAGACTACTTGTAGGCACTGTGTGTATATAGATATATATATATATATATATATATGTATATATATATATATATATATAATATACGTGTGTGTGTTTTTTTTTATTATTTCTAAAAAAAAAAAAGCATGTTAAAAACAAAACTTCAAATTGCCCAACCCTTTTAATCTGCCCCCTGTATGCACAGGCCATCTGACATCTACTGTATATAAGAAGAAAGTTGTAGATCAGCTTTCTTTAGATTTTAAAAAAATTTCTGGTCTTCTAAAATTTGTTTCATACAATTTTAGTCACTTGATGCTGTGATATATTAGTAATATTTACACGCAAAGGACATTCAACTCCTAATGGTCATATGTTTGTGGCTTGTGGAGTACAGGGAGACACATTTGCTCGATTCTGGATAATCAAAAAAGGTCCGTGGAGCCTCTGTTAGGTGTCTCGACACAGAAAATAGCCAGCTATCCCTCCAAAAGGACCTGGCCATGATTTGCATACTTCCCAGGGGGCAATGCACCTAGGATTTCACTTTTTTGAGCGCCTTTGTTGGCTGCCGGCAGTGTTTTCTCTGGCTGGTTTTCCCCGAGATCAGTGATTGTTTTGTCTTGTTGGTCTACTAGGCATTGCTCCCACCTGGCCAGAATCCTACTCCACACTGATGTGGGGAAACACCCCAAAGCAGCTGTCTGTGGATGGATACCTGACCTTGGTATTTCCCTTGTCATATCTTTAAACTCGTAAGAGTTGGATATTGACTAAAAGGGCCGCTTAATATGGTGGTTATGGTGGTCTCCTAAAAAGAGCCACTCCTTGGCTAGGTCCTTCCCGGAGGGATATCTGGCTATTTTCTGTGTCCAGACTAATAACAGAGGCTCCATTGACCTTTTTTTAATTTGAATACTTCCCAGGGGGCAATGCACCTAGGATTTCACTGTTTTGAGTGCCTTTGTTGGCTGCTGGCAGTGTTTTCTCTGGCTGGTCTCCCCAAGATCAGTGATTGTTTTGTCTAGCCATTCTGGAAAATGGCAGGGGTCTAGTGATAAGGCCCACTAGGATTTTTAAAGGTTTTCACTTCTCAATGTGATCATTTCTGTAGACTGAATCCCCCTATAACAAGCATCTATTTTATTACCACCTTTGGCGTCTCTAACATGGCCTGTTAAAATACTAAAACTTTCTTCCATTGACATGTTTTAGTTTTGAAACTGTGTAAGGTTTTTAGAAATCTTTTTCCAAGTTTGAAGGCATGTTTGCTCACCTGCTACTCCTGAGTGTAGGTAATTATAATACTTCTGAGTTCTGTGTCCTCGGCCTTTGCTCTTTTGTGATAACCTCACCTCTTAAATTATAAAATTGTATTCCCAGCAGTGCTAGGATGGTACTAAAGCGCTTTTCCTGACGGTTAAAATTTACCTTGCTGAGAGTTCTGTGTTCTTTGTCTCTCCAGAGATCTGCATACAAAAGATTTTTCTTACTACTTGCTTTTTCTGATCTGTGTAGTGAAAGGTGGCCCCACTCCAAAATCAGGATCACTTCACCCTCTCACCAACATATTAAGCTTATTTGTGTGGGTTCAGACTGGATAAAGAAACATTCTTTGTATTCCATTTTTTTATAGCTACAATACCAGCAAGTTCTTCCGTATTTTATCGTTTATATGGCAGTCGTATTTCCCTAAAATGCTGCGCAGATGGTTGTTGTTCACCCCAATAACTATTTATATGATGAATCCTAGTAAAGGCCCCGTCACACGCAGCGATATCGATAACGATATCGCTAGCGAGCGTACCCGCCCCTGTCGTTTGTGCGTCACGGTCAAATCGCTGCCCATGGCACACAAGATCGTTAGGAGCCGTCACACAGACTTACCTGCCTAGCGACGTTGCTGTTGCCGGAGAACCACCTCCTTTCTAAGGGGGCGGTTTGTGCGGCGTCACAGCGACATCACTAAGCGACCGCCCAATAGAAGCGGAGGGGTGGAGATGGGCGGCCATAACATCCCGCCCACCTCCTTCTTCCTCATTGCCGGCGGCCGCTGGTAAGCTGCAGGTCGTCATTCCCGGGGTGTCACACGTAGCGATGTGTGCTGCCTCGGGAACGACGAACAACCTGCGTCCTCAACAATCAACGATTTTATGAAAATGAACGACGTGTCAACTATCAACGATAAGGTGAGTATTTTTGATTGTTAACGGCCGTTCTTTGGTGTCACACGCAATGACGTCGCTAACTATGCCGGATGTGCGTCACGGAATCCGTGACCCCGGCGATATATCGTTAGATGCATCGCTGCGTGTGACGGGGCCTTTAGACTCCCTCATCTTAGGAACATGAATTGAGAAAGGAGCAATAGTTGTACTTTCTTATGCATTGACATTCAAGAAGAAAAAAAACGTTTTTAAATAAAAAAATTTCTCCTAGTTTGTATAAAAGATGTTGACTCCAAATTGCATAATTTCTCCAAGCGAAATGAGCACCTTTATAGATGGATGTGTTCAGTCTCTTCCTCTCATTGAGCATTCTCCAGATGTGAAGAAAATAAATTGTCTAAAGACCCTCGTATATACAGTGCCTTGAAAAAGTATTCGAACCCTGTGAATTTTTCCACGTTACACCCACAATTTTAAATTGATTTTATGTGAGATACCAACACTAAGTAGCAAGTATTTGTGAAGTGTAAAGGAAATGATACATAGTTTTCTAAATATTTTTAAAAAATATAACTCTGAAAATTGTGATGTGCATTTGTATTTAGCTCCCTCCCTGAGTGGATACTTTATAGGACCACCTTCCTTTGCAGTTACTGCTGCAAGTCTTTTGGGGGATGTCTCTACCAGCTTTGCCCATCTAGACCGCTCTAGCTGAGTGAGATTAGATGGAGAACATCTGTAAACATATAAAAATCTAATTAATTTATCTATACACTTTGTGACTTGTGAATTCTGTTTCCTGGCATTATTTACTACACTTATGCCTGGAGTGTCTTGTATTGTATACTCAGTGTTTAGACTTTTTAAAAAATATTTAATAAAAAGGTACACTACAGTTGTAAAGTTTGGGGGCCACACAGATAATTTTCTTTTCCATGAAAAATCATACTTTTATTTATGAAATGAGTTACATAATGAATAGAAAATATAGTCCAGACATTGACTAGGTTAGAAATAATGATTTATACTTCAAATAATTTTCTCCTTCAAACTTTACTTTTGTCACAGAATGCTCCTTTGCAGCAAATACAGCTTTGCAGACCTTTGATATTCTAGCTGTTAATTTGCTGAGGTAATCTGGAGATATTTCACCCATGCTTATCCCCCTCCCACAAGTTGGATTGGCTTGATGGGCACTTTTTGCGTACCATACGGTCAAGCTGCTCCCACAAGAGCTCAATAGGGTTGAGATCTGGTGACTGGGCTGGCCACTCCATTACAGATAGAATACCAGCTGCCTGCTTCTTCCCTAAATAGTTCATGCATAATTTGGAGGTGTGCTTTGGGTCATTGTCCTGTTGTAGGATGAAATTGGCTCCAATCAAGCGCTGTCCACAGGGTATGACATGGTGTTGCAAAATGTAGTGATAGCCTTCCTTATTCAAAACCCCTTTTACAAAGCTCCTACTTTTCCAGCACCAAAGCAACCCCAGACTATCACATTACCTCCACTATACTTGACAGTTGGCATCAGGAACTCTTCCAGCATCTTTTCAGTTGTTCTGCGTCTCACAAATGTTCTTCTGTGTGATCCATACACCTCAAACTTCGATTCGTCTGTCCATAACACTTTTTTCCAATCTTCCTCTGTCCAATGTCTGTGTTAATCTTTTCCTTTTATTAGCCAGTCTCCGATATGGCTTTTTCTTTGCCACTCTGCCCTGACGGCCAGCATCCCGGAGTCGCCGCTTCACTGTAAACGTTGACACTGGCATTTTGCGGGTACTATTTAATGAAGCTGCCAGTTGAGGACTTGTGAGGTGTCGATTTCTCAAACTAGAGACTCTAATGTACTTGTCTTGTTGTTCAGTTGTGCAGCGGGGCCTCCCACTTCTCTTTCTACTTTGGTTAGAGCCTGTTTGTGCTCTCCTCTGAAGGGAGTAGTACACACTGTTGTAGGAAATCTTCAGTTTCTTGAAAATTTCTCACATGGAATATCCTTCATTTCGAAAGAACAAGAATAGACTGTCGAGTTTTACATGAAAGTTCTCTTTTTCTGGCCATTTTGAGAGTTTAATGGAACCAACAAATGTAATGCTCCAGATTCTCAACTAGCTCAAAGGAAAGTCAGTTTTATAGCTTCTCTAATCAGCAAAACTGTTTTCAGCTGTGCTAACACACTTGCAAAAGGGTTTTCAAGGGATTCTAAACATCCATTAGCCGTCTAACACAATTTGCAAACACAATGTACCATTAGAACACTGGTGTGGTGGTTTTTGGAAATGGGCCTCTATACACCTACAGTGCCTACAAGTAGTATTCAACCCCCTGCAGATTTAGCAGGTTTACACATTCGGAATTAACTTGGCATTGTGACATTTGGACTGTAGATCAGCCTGGAAGTGTGAAATGCACTGCAGCAAAAAAGAATGTTATTTCTTCTTTTTTTTTTTTTTTTTTTTTTTTTTTAAATTGTGAAAAGTTTATTCAGAGGGTCATTTATTATTCAACCCCTCAAACCACAAGAATTCTGTTTGGTTCCCCTAAAGTATTAAGAAGTATTTCAGGCACAAAGAACAATGAGCTTCACATGTTTGGATTAATTATCTCTTTTTCCAGCCTTTTCTGACTAATTAAAACCCTCCCCAAACTTGTGAACAGCACTCATACTTGGTCAACATGGAAAAGACAAAGGAGAATTCCAAGGCCATCAGAGACAAGATCGTGGAGGGTCACAAAGCTGGCAAGGGGTACAAAACCCTTTCCAAGGAGTTGGGCCTACCTGTCTCCACTGTTGGGAGCATCATCCGGAAGTGGAAGGCTTATGGAACTACTGTTAGCCTTCCACGGTCTGGACAGCCTTTGAAAGTTTCCACCCGTGCCGAGGCCAGGCTTGTCCGAAGAGTCAAGGCTAACCCAAGGACAACAAGGAAGGAGCTCCGGGAAGATCTCATGGCAGTGGGGACATTGGTTTCAGTCATTACCATAAGTAACGTACTCCACCGCAATGGTCTCCGTTCCAGACGAGCCCGTAAGGTACCTTTACTTTCAAAGCGTCATGTCAAGGCTCGTCTATAGTTTGCTCATGATCACTTGGAGGACTCTGAGAGAGACTGGTTCAAGGTTCTCTGGTCTGATGAGATCAAGATCGAGATCTTTGGTGCCAACCTGTCTTGCTAAATTCTACTAAAAAGGGGGCTGAAAGCCCGTACTTACGAAGCGCTCACTGATATCCTAATCAGGCACGAATACTAATATTCTTTATAGCAAGATACTATTTATTTTAATAGCACATGAATAGTTAATGGTACATAGGCATTTAGAACTATAGTCAGAGAATCTTATACAATAACAGAAATATGCATCAACATTACCGTTTGTTGTAGCAATCCTTTCACATCGGAGGGAACTCGATTTAATGATAAGGAAACAACATGGCATCTTGCATCACAGGAACAGTGCGTACACTTCAATGTCCTGGAAGATTTCCCTAACATTAAGCGAGTCCGGTGTAATTTTATAGGAAAACTTTGTAGGTTGTGTTTAAATGGTCACCAGCATGTGACAGCTGAGTCATGTTCATGTAACTTGACCACAAACTGCTGTGGGCACCAGCAGCTTCCTGCACATTTACTTGTACATCCTGCCAGTTGACAACTGACCGACCACAGTTGACCATAGTGTTAGTGAAATATTGCAATGAGCCGTAAATTTCATATGCAAGCTTCCTGTCTTTAAGCCAACCACAAGTTTCCGGTAAGTGGAACTGTAAATGTTACTTCCTCATTATCTTATTCTTTGGTCATAGTGAAATTGGTTATCCAAAGGACATCTCTTTGATACTGAATTATTGATAGGTCAAATAATATCTGGGATCACTCCTATCTTTTGATTATGATCCCTATCTAATCACACATTCTTCAGTCATATCACATTGGTATCACAATCGGTCCTTGATCCCAGGGATTATTTTCCATCATCAGTATTCCACTAGAAGAAGATCACTCGGCATATACCATACCATGACCAAGAAATATTGTTTGCCACAAATTTTGTTTTCTTGGTTTGTTTAGATAAACGTTGAATCACAAATATAATCACTTTCACTACTTTGTACAGTATATTAAAACTAAAAGCAATATTATCTGAAAAGCTCCCTTGAATATCATGTGTTTTGGCATTTGCTCGATATTCAAAGGAATCATTACACATTACATTTCCCGATATGTTACTACAAGTTTCACTAGTCCCATTTATGAACATATTGGCATAAGGCCATAACATATCATGAATTGTCCTTTCCACTAAGCTGGGTTTAAAAGCATCTACAGTATTTATACGTGTCCCAAAACTTATTTTTATATTCTCTATAGGGATGAATCCCAGGTTAGTCAGTCCAGTCTTATTTCTTGGTATCCAAATTCCTCCCTTAAAAGCCAGATATTGCAAATTGGTGACTGTTGCATTCAAATTGCCTTGCCACCATGGAAGATTGATCCATCCCACTATGGAAATGGGTACTGTAGTATTCTATAGACGAACATTTCAAGTGTCTTTATCAGCAAGATGATCAGAACAACTTTTCCACTTTAAGATTTCCTCCATCGATACCGGGACATCCAGATAAGGGATATTGGTGGCTGTAAGCGAAGAATGTGTACAGATCCAGCAATCTGTGTGTTGAAAATGTGATGATGCATCAGAAATTTATTCGCCATAGGTTCCTCCTGATGTAGACTTGTCCATCCAACGACCAAAGAGGCAAACATCAAACACAGGAATTTCTCCATCTCATCACTATCGAGCTCTTCCCAATAACCGATACCATGGATTCTGCTGATTTACCACACCTTCTGCAAATAAAGATACACTATTATTCTCGTAAATAACATTTTTCTTGTGGGACATATTCCCACTTCTCCACTCCTGGTCTCATTATCAGGAGAGTACGATCTTTTCCGACCGCTATTACCTCTGTCTCTGAGGGCGGTCCTTGGAGGTTTTGAATCCATATTTTTGCTCCTACATTTTTAATATTAGAGGATCCAAAACCTTTAGTACCCCGTATTGTTAATTCTGCCGGGGCAGTTCCTTGTCTTCTTTCAGACAAGTTTATTGGAATTATCAACACCTGAGCCACCTTCTGGTGTTTCATCAAGATCAAAGGTTCATTTCCAAAATTTAGCATCAGTACCTTGATTTCTCCCTTATAATCTGCCTCTATTACCCCTCCCACCACTATGGCTCCTTTTAACACTAAACTAGAACTAGTGGCTATTTGACCATAATGATCCTTTGGTATCTGGCAACCCAATCCTGTTGAAATTGGTTTTACCTTACCTGGGGGTACCACGACAGTTTCCAATGTACTGAGGTCTAAACCTGCTGAATAAGGTGTCGCTCTTTCTGGTGTGCCCAAACAGCTGTACCTTGTCTTGTCAACTGTTGGACTGACTTATCGGATGGCTGCTGCTTTATCTGCTTTTGAACTAAACAAACGTTCAAGTGAGTTAGTAGGGACATGAGCATCAACATGAAATACAGTGGTCTTGGTAGATTGAATAATCCCTTCAATGTCTTGCCACACTTCCCTGACCATCTCAAACGCATTTTGCTGTTCCTCTCCCCAGTGGAACTCATATTTTTTCCTCGTTACTTTGTACAAATGAGCCAACATTTGTCCCAAATGAGGGATATGTTGTCTCCAAAAATCAAACAATCCAATATAAGACTGAGTCTCCTGTTTGGATTTAGGGACCGGAAAATTAATAATTTTCTGTCTGGCATTGGGCAAGATCTCTCTGTGCCCCTTGTTCCACTGAATCCCTAGATATGTTACCACCAGAGACGGTCCTTGAACCTTGGCATCATTGATTTCCCATCCTTTACTCCTCATATGAGCAACCAGTTTTGTCAATTGATCTTTCACACTTTGCTCATCTTGTCCTTGTATCATTATATCATTGATCTAATGTGAGATCTGCATTTCTTATGACAAGACATAACCCCAAAGGAGAATTTTCCTTCGGTTAGATTAAGAGTCATCCATTTTAGGATATCAATTCCCAAATTATATTCTGGTATAGGAACTACCAGCACCGTGTATTTCTTGATAGGTAAATTACCTATCTTCAAAGCTACCTGTGTCTGAACCCCGGTGATCACTTGACCACCTAGTCCAGCAATTTTTACTCAAGGTCCTTTTATTTTTTCTGGGTTTCCATGAATTAAAGTAGCCTCCGCGCCCATGTCAATCAAAGCTGGGACTCTTTGAACATTTCCCCCTTTCCAATGTATGCTAAGATTGACGTAGGGACGTTCGTCCCTTTTTATCAATAGAGGGGCTTGGCTGGCTACCTATGGTAAATCACTTCCTTCTGAACTTTCATTTACACAGACTTCAGTCTGTGTATTAGCCCTTCCTTCCGTGACCTTTGTGGCCACGGCTGCAGCCAGTTCTTCCCATGGATAAACTGACTGAAAATCTTCCCAAGACACATTCTTTCCGGGTTTTTCCCCTTTTCCCTCTGATTTCTTTACCTTGGGGGTTTTTGAACCCTCTTCCACATTTGTAGTGGTCACTTTCTTTGTGGATAGAACTTTCTGTTTGTATAACTTCCATAATTCTCCGGTCTCCTTTCCATCCATCCTTTCCTTATTGATCCCGGCTTTAAACAAAGCCTGGAACATGTCTTTGCGAGACACCCATGGGTCCTCCCCTACTGATTTCTCTTTACAATCAGGATTGTTTGGCTTACTGTTACCAACATGGCCTCCAGGGGACGATTTATCCCACTGTCCCATATCCTGTAACTCCCTCATCCTCCCTAGAACTACACCGATTGATTCTCCAGTCAGCGCTACAGTTAAGGTTAAAATAACTGTTTTGTATGCTGGAGGAGCATGTTTAACCAGCCTATTTCTTATGCTGGCTGTCAATGGGTACTGGAGATAATCATCATCCATTCCCAAAAGAGGAAGAGCATTCCTCATTGCTTCTTCCTTCAGCCTTTCCATACCATCTTTTAAGGTATACCAAGGTTTATCATTGATAGGAAAGTCTGCTTCTGATAGATATTTGTCCAGAAAAGCATGGGCTAAGATCATGATTAAGTTTTGAGTACCATGCTCATTATGATCAACAAAATAATTTTTTATTGATCTCTGAATTTCTGGGTCACGAGACATGGTGACAAATTTTGCCACGTCTCCGGCGTCAAAGTGCACTCCACCTCCTCCGAGATCATGCACCCTGACCAACCAGGGAATTTCTCCTTCTCCTGGTTTTTGTCTAAACTGTGTTAAAATGCTATCAACTTCTCCTTGAGAGTAATCTTCAATGGTTACTCGATTTTTTATATGAGGAATCGTTCTCTCATTTATGATGGCATTACCATCTTCGTCATATTGCAGATTCCCCTGACCATCCCGGACATGTTCCCGGATGATCTCATTTTCTGTCTTGTCTAGGCGCCTCCTTACTGGGTTAGCCTGAATCTTCCCTTTATGGTAATCCTCCTCATCAGATGATGAAGATGAATCCCACACATCCCCATCCCAAGTATCGGGATCCCAGTTTATAGAAGCTGAGACGATACTTTTATGTACTTTGGTTTTATTTACATTTCCTCTTCTTTTCTTGTACTTATTTTGAGCAATTTTTATGGCAGCTTTTTCTGCCACATTCTGATAATGTTCCAATTTATCCTTCAACAGTCTGGTATTACATTCCATAACTGTTTTCAGGCCACCTAATTCTATCATCTTTTGTTCCATCTGGGAACTTTTCTTCTGCATCTTTAGATTACGCTCATGCATTACACTATATGCACTTGCCAAAATCCAGATGCGCCATCCTAAAGACACTACATCACCTGCTTTCACAGGGACACTACCGAATACATTCACAACATCAGTAGTTCACTACCCTTAAGCTTATCCTGCCATTGTTCTGCCAATCCACAAGACACTACATCACCTGTTTTCACAGGGGCACCACTGAGTACAGTCACAACATCAGTAGCTTCACTACCCTTAAGCTTGTCCTGCCATTGTTCTGCCAATCCACAAGACACTACATCACCTGTTTTCACAGGGGCACCACTGAGTACATTCACAACATCACTAGGTACACAACCCTTAAGCTTATTCTGCCATTGTTCTGCCAATCCACAATTGACCAATTCATGTGCTATAAGATTGTAGGGAGCCTCAGTCCAGCATGGGATCTCCACAACAACCTCCTTAACATTATCCTTACGTTTTCTGAACATTTTGACACTATGCAAAAAGATTGAAAAAAAAATATCTGGAATTTTGCCAAATATATGTTTTTAATTAAAATTCGTTAATTACTTCTTATAGAAGTAATCCTGCCGACTACGCCAATTTATGTCTTGCTAAATTCTACTAAAAAGGGGGCTGAAAGCCCGTACTTACGAAGTGCTCACTGATATCCTAATCAGGCACGAATACTAATATTCTTTATAGCAAGATACTATTTATTTTAATAGCACATGAATAGTTAATGGTACATAGGCATTTAGAACTATATCAGAGAATCTTATACAATAACAGAAATATGCATCAACATTACCGTTTGTTGTAGCAATCCTTTCACATCGGAGGGAACTCGATTTAATGATAAGGAAACAACATGGCATCTTGCATCACAGGAACAGTGCGTACACTTCAATGTCCTGGAAGATTTCCCTAACATTAAGCGAGTCCGGTGTAATTTTATAGGAAAACTTTGTAGGTTGTGTTTAAATGGTCACCAGCATGTGACAGCTGAGTCATGTTCATGTAACTTGACCACAAACTGCTGTGGGCACCAGCAGCTTCCTGCACATTTACTTGTACATCCTGCCAGTTGACAACTGACCGACCACAGTTGACCATAGTGTTAGTGAAATATTGCAATGAGCCGTAAATTTCATATGCAAGCTTCCTTACACCTGTCTTTAAGCCAACCACAAGTTTCCGGTAAGTGGAACTGTAAATGTTACTTCCTCATTATCTTATTCTTTGGTCATAGTGAAATTGGTTATCCAAAGGACATCTCTTTGATACTGAATTATTGATAGGTCAAATAATATCTGGGATCACTCCTATCTTTTGATTATGATCCCTATCTAATCACACATTCTTCAGTCATATCACATTGGTATCACACAACCACACACGTGACGTTTGGAGACTGGATGGCACTGCATACGACCCCAAGAATACCATCCCTACAGTCAAGCATGGTGGTGGCAGCATCATGCTGTGGGGCTGTTTCTCAGCCAAGGGGCCTGGCCATCTGGTCCGCATCCATGGGAAGATGGATAGCACGGCCTACCTGGAGATTTTGGCCAAGAACCTCCGCTCCTCCATCAAGGATCTTAAGATGGGTCATGATTTCATCTTCCAACAAGACAACGACCCAAAGCACACAGCCAAGAAAACCAAGCCTGGTTCAAGAAGGAAAAAATCAAGGTGTTGCAGTTGCCTAGTCAGTCTCCTGACCTTAACCCAATTGAAAACTTGTGGAAGGAGCTCAAGATTAAAGTCCACATGAGACACCTAAAGAACCTAGATAACTTGGAGAAGATCTGCATGGAGGAGTGGGCCAAGATAACTCCAGAGACCTGTGCCGGCCTGATCAGGTCTTATAAAAGACGATTATTAGCTGTAATTGCAAACAAGGGTTATTCCACAAAATATTAAACCTAGGGGTTGAATAATAATTGACCCACACTTTTATGTTGAAAATTTATTAAAATTTAACTGAGCAACATAACTTGTTGGTTTGTAAGATTTATGCATCTGTTAATAAATCCTGCTCTTGTTTGAAGTTTGCAGGCTCTAACTTATTTGCATCTTATCAAAGCTGCTAAATCTGCAGGGGGTTGAAGACTACTTGTAGGCATTGTATGTAGATATTGCATTACAAACCAGACGTTTGCAGCTAGACTAGTCATTTACCACATTAACAATGTATAGAGTGTATTTCTGTTTAATGTTAGCTTCATTGAAAAAAAAATGTGCTTTTCTTTCAAAAAATAAGGAAATAGCTAAGTGACCCTAAACTTTTGAACTGTAGTGTATATTTCCAACTCAGATTTATTTGCTATTCACTGACTCTTAAGCGTTGTCTGGTAAAAATCCACAAGTCTACAGTTAGGGGTGCTTCACACACAGCGAGCTCGCTGCCGAGATCGCTGCTGAGTCTCGCTTTTTGTGACGCAGCAGTGACCTCATTAGCGATCTCGCTGTGTGTGACACTGAGCAGCGATCTGGCCCCTGCTGCGAGATCGCTGCTCGTTACACACAGCCCTGGTTCGTTTTCTTCAAAGGCGCTCTCCCACTGTGACACACAGATCGCTGTGTGTGACAGCGAGAGAGCGACAAATGAAGCGAGCAGGGGAGCAGGAGCCGGCGTCTGGCAGCTGCGGTAAGCTGTATCCAAGATAAACATCGGGTAACCAAGGTGGTTACCCGATATTTACCTTAGTTACCAGCCTCCGCCGCTCTCACGCTGCCTGTGCTGCCAGCTCCGGCTCTCTGCACATGTAGCTGCTGTACACATCGGGTTAATTAACCCGATGTGTACTGTAGCTAGGAGAGCACGGAGCCAGCGCTAAGCAGTGTGCGCGGCTCCCTGCTCTCTGCACATGTAGCTGCATTACACATCGGGTTAATTAACCCGATGTGTACTGTAGCTAGGAGAGCTGGTCGCTGGTGAGATCTGCCTGTTTGACAGCTCACCAGCGACCATGTAGCGATGCAGCAGCGATCCTGACCAGGTCAGATCGCTGGTCGGATCGCTGCTGCATCGCTAAAGTGTGAAGGTACCCTTACTCTATGTATCACTCTTTGTGACTGCAGGCTTGTGAGTCCTCACATAGCACTGTTCGCTGTGATAATTCGCCAGTGTAAGAGCCATGAATGGCGGTCACGAGTATGCGATATGGAGACTGCTGACCAGAATCTGACTAAATGGACGCTGCCTCATTCAATGCCAGTGTATTAGGTGAGGCCGCACCCATGTAGTCAGATTCTAATGAGGAATATGCATGTCACATACTCGTGGCCACGTGACCACTGTTCCTGGCTCTGACACCAGCAAATCCTCACAGTGCACAGTGTGATGTGAGGAATCACAAGTCTGCAGTCACATAAAGTATTTGTCCAGTCTAAATCTAAGTCTACAGTCACTCTGTCTCCTATGTTAACCTGTATGAAAGCAGCCTGCTACACTCCAAAGTGATACTGATAGGGAATTTAGATTGTGAGCTCCAATGGGGACAGTGATGATGAATGTAAAGTGCTGTGGAAAGAGGGAGGCAATGAGCTATATTATTTTTTTTATTATATAGTTTATTTTTTGGGGGGTTTTTGACATGAAAATCATAAATTAATTAATCATAACCGCTTTATTCCTAAATTCAGATAGTTTCAAAGCAGACAGAACATGAATAATGAGATGTAGTTACTTAAAGGAAAATATTGATCACTATTATTCGGTGATGTAAGATTTATTTTTTATCTACTAGTAGATTTTTGCAGATAAGTTTTCAGCGTGTCAAAAAATAAAAAAATAGAGCGCATTTTAATGATCAAGTCCTAGCAGTCATTGTAACATGCAAAGGAATATGGTTACATGTTCAATCAGGTTCAATGCATTTTATTCATTCAACAAGAAGTAAATGTCTACCTACCGCCAGCTTGCTTTGTTCCTGACCATGCTATGCGTTTCTTCTATTCTCTACACCTTCGCAACCCACACGCTTTCAGTAACTTGGCCTAACCAATACAGATAAATAGAAAACACGACGTTAAACCTTCCAACTCGCTGCATGAACAAGATAATGGAGCTCTGTGATTGCACTGGAGAGCGTAATCCTCTCAAGTGAGGGGCCGCGTCTCTTTGTACTTGCTTTTCAAAACTTTGGCTGCAAGTAAAGAAATGGATATTTTTCTCATTACAGTAGATCTTTTCATTTCATAGTTAAACTGCAGGTTTTTGAAATAAGGAAAGTGGTGCTGTAAGTGGAACAAAACTGCAGAGGATAATTACTGTGGAATATCAGAGCAGTGAATGGATCCCCATTAGTCTTAATGTTATGTCTGCTGTCATTCAGCTAATATCCACAATAACCAAAGTGTTTTTGCGCTCTCCTGCTTAGGCATTAGCAACTTCAAACATATTCTGTAGTTTTTGACGTAAAGATTTTACTGTACAAGTGTTCAAGACCTCTCTGTGCTATTCCCTTTTAACCGTTTCCTTCTATTATATAAAGGAGCAAACACAATCTGACTCTTTGCTGGTATGAAAGGTAATGCATGAAAGCTAGAGAAGGGAGAATGACCATTAGCAGTGTATCAATGAGCAGATTATTACATTTTACTTCAGTAGTTCGGAGCAAAGATCAGTTTGCCATCCTCTTAGTAGCAATTCATAGACGTGAGTTGTGGGATTAGGTCATTGTGTGATTGCATAAGTGTAAAAGATGTATAGACAAAACTGGCCATAGCTATATTTATTACTCACCCCCAGCCCAACCCCCTCCATACACATATACCAGTCAAGCCAGCATATGTTCTCAACAGAGAGGAGTGAATAAGACATTACCAGACCCTCTCTGGCTTATCACTAGAGATGAGAGAACCTGAGGTTCAATGGTTCAGTGTTCGGTTTTCTGCTAAACACCAACCTTTAAAAAAAAAAAAAAAAAAAAAAGTTTTGAGTTCTTGTGCTTTACATATGCTGCCCACTTGCGCGAGCATTGCTGTGCTCGGGTACGCTCAGTGCTCAACCCAGTGCGAGACGCTTAGTGTTTGAGCGGCTCGCACTGTGGTGAACAACAGCATGATCTGATATAGTGTGCAACAACAAAAAATTAAATAATGGAAAAACCTCTCCTGCAAGTATTCTGCTTATGGCTGGCTGTACGTGGGCAGGGTTTCGAACTGCCAAACAGTGGCTTCCATTGGGGTTCGGGTCAAGTCCGAACCCCTGGAGGTTCGGTTCAGCTACACCTGCCGAACCAAACTTCCACGGTTTCGCTCATCTCTACTTATCATCCCTCAGGTGACTTTAACAGGCATGTTACAATCCAACATGCCCAAATCTTTCCCTCTACATCTGCCATTGATGGAAAGTCAAAGCACTCTCATAGTATACTGTGGGTACAGACAATATTTGTGTAATGTTTTGTATAAGATGACCTTAAAGGGGTTTTCTCCACAAAGTTTATTGACATGTCTCACATTTTGTCTCTTACATTTTTGCTCCAAAATGTGCACTTTTTTGCTAACTTGAGTTGGACAGCGGGAGGGTGTCTTTAAAAGAGGAATAACATTAATAGACACAGGTTTAATGGCTTAAGATGTACCAAATTAGTCAAACATTAGAGGGATTTTCCCTCAAAGTTAATTTCAAAATTGATTTTTTTTTTTTTTTTTTTTATAACTGAATGTTTTATTAAGTTTTTAGAACAGATACAAAAAAAAATACATGGATGCATGGATATGTCTCACAAGCTTGTTAATAACTGTAAACCAGAAATCAGTATCCATATTATCCACTAATACACTGAAAACAGGGAATATGACAAGACGAACAATACAATACTAGACAGGGAAACATAAGGGAGGGGGGGATGGATTGGGGAAGGTGAGCATATCAGGCTTCCATCAAGGCCGTACTTCACTGTTATTCTTTGTTGGCCCAATAAGTATCCCAAAGTGACCAAACACTCTCAAAAAGATCTACTGTGTTATTTGACAGGGCAGATAAATACTCCATCCTTCTCACATCTTGGATCCGAGATTGGAGATCTGTAAGTGAGGGTGGATGGGCCAACCTCCAGTTACGGGCAATTAGACATCTAGCTGCTGTGGTCATGTGTAATAGTAACCGCTTCACTCTTTTCCCCAGCTGAGCAAGTGGTATATTTAATAAATAGAATTTAGGATCCAGGGGAATCTGAAGGTTAGTTACTTTATAAATAAGAGATTGCACCAACCTCCAGAAACACTGGATATTGGGGCATACCCAGAATATGTGCGGTATGTCTCCTCCTGTGGCTCCACACCTCCAACAATTGTCAGGTATAGCTGGGTTTAGTTTATGTAGTAGTGATGGGGTGTGATACCAATACATAAGTAATTTATACTGATTTTCCTTATAGACATAGCATGAAGATGTCTTAGAGGCCGTATCCCAGATCCGCTTCCACATACACAAGGGAATGGACTCACCAAGGAAATCTTCCCATTTCCTCATATATGTATGCTTTGGCTTGTCTTCTGGGCACGGAGCCATTAAAATACGATATATATAGGAGATGAGGCCTTTAGTAGAGGCCCCAGCTCTGCACAATCTCTCAAAAAGTGTAGGGATAGAGACTTCTAATGAGGTAAAAAGGGAATGCATCAGGTGTCTAACTTGTAAATACCGATATTGGGAATTGCCTGGGAGATTAAATTTAGCAGCTATGGTGGCGTATGGGAGAAGGACTCTGGAGTGTGCGTCTACTATGTCAGCAAAGCAAGAGTTTCCTGTCAAACCACGTTTTAGTCGCTGTACCCTGCATACCGTCCGGCATTCTGGGATTAAAAAGAAAAGAAGTCAATGGAGAGTGTTCAGATTTAAGTGGAAACTTCTTGACACAACAGTCCCATATCCTCTTCGTAAAGGCTATAGGGCCCAGAGTATTTGGGTCAGGCTTATTAGATGAGGTGCCCCAAAGGTAAGAGTTAGGGTGTATTGGGGCAAGCCATAACTTCTCTATTTCCATCCATCTAGAGAAGGCACTGCGATTAGACCATGCAGGGATGTGACGTAAGTGTGCTGCCCAATAGTACTTAGTAATATCAGGGACCCCCAGGCCTCCTCTCAGTTTACTGTCAAATAATGTTGTTTTCTTGATTCTATGTCTCTTATGGGCCCAAACAAATTGAAGTATATTAACCCTTTCACGACCGGCCGATTTTTCGCTTTCCGTTTTTTTTTTTCGCCATTCTTTTTCTGAGAGACGTAACTTTTTTATTTTTCAGTCAATATGGTCATGTGAGGGCTCATTTTTTGCGGAACGAGCTGTACTTTTAAATGAAACCATCAGTTTTACCATATTGTGTACTAGAAAATGGCAAAAAAATTCCAAATGCTGAAAAATTGCAAAAAAAGTGCGATAGCACTATGGTTTTTGAGATATTTTATTCACTGTGTTCACTATATGGTAAAACTGATGTGTGGGTGTGATGCCTCAGGTCAGTGCGAGTTCGTAGACACCAAACATGTATAGGTTTACTTTTATATAAGGGGTTAAAAAAAAATCGGAAGTTTGTCCGAAAAAAGTGGCGCACGTTTTACGCCATATTCCGTGACCCGTAGCGTTCTCATTTTTCGGGATCTTAGGCTCAATGACGGCTTATTTTTTGCGTCTCGAGCTGACGTTTTTAACGGTACCATTTTTGCGCAGATGCTACGTTTTGATCGCCTCTTATTGCATTTTGCGCAAAAGTTGTGGCGACAAAAAAACGTCGTTTTGGCGTTTGGAATTTTTTTGCCGCTACGCCGTTTACTGATCAGATTAATTGATTTTATATTTTGATAGATCGGGCGTTTCTGAACGCGGCGATACCAAATGTGTGTATATTTTTTATTTTTTTAACCCTTTAATTTTCAATGGGGCGAATGGGGGGTGATTTGAACTTTTAGGTTTTTTTGTTTTTTTTTAATTTTTTAAAACTTATTTTTTTACTTTTTTTTTTTATTTTACTAGTCCCCCTAGGGGGCTATTGCGATCAGCATTCCGATCGCTCTGCAGTATCTGCTGATCACAGCTGGAAGGCTGTAAACAGCAGATACGCTGTCTTTCTCTTTTGCTGTGCCCCGGGCACAGCGAAAGTGAAACCAATTCATGTGTAGTACAGGAGTCATCACATGACCCTGTACTACCATGACAACTATCGGGAGTCACGTGATCGCGTCACGTGACTTCCGGTTTCGGCGGTAAGTAAAAACTTTACCGCGATTGCGCTTATAATGGCGCTGTCATGTATTGACAGCGCCATATAAGGGGTTAATCGGCACGAGCAGATAACGATTCTGCTCGTGCCTAGCAGGCACACATCTCAGCTGTGAAAATCAGCTGAGATGTGTGCCGATCGCGGCATGCTGCCGCCGGAGGACCGCGGGCAGTAAGATTATGTCATTTAGGACGTAATTTTACGGCCCGCGGTCGTTAAGGGGCTAGACTGAATGTTGCGCAATTCTTTGTATGGTACACACACCGGAAGGGTCTCAAACCGGTAAAGGAGCTTTGGCAGAACAGACATTTTGACTGCAGAGATTCTTCCAAACAGAGACAATGGGAGCTTGTTCCAATTGAGCAGGAGCCTTTTTATCTCAGTAAATAAACTAGGATAGTTCTGCTGATACAAAAGCTTATACTTAGATGTTAATTGTATCCCAAGGTATGTCAAGGATATGTTTTTCCATTTATAGTTGTAGTTTCCCTGTAAGGAGGAGACCCGCACCTGTGGAATATTAAGAGGCAGAGCTTCCGTTTTGTTCTGATTGACCTTATACCCTGACAACCTTCCAAATTGTAGTAACAAGGAATGCAAATTCGGGAGGGTGATATGTGGTTGGGACAAGATCAATAGGACATCATCCGCATATAGAGATAGCTTAAACTCCTTATCTCGTACCATTACTCCATGTATATTAGGGTCATTGCGAATAGCAGCAGCCAATGGTTCAATACACATGACAAAGAGAAGGGGGGACAAAGGGCATCCCTGACGAGTGCCGTTGTGTATTTGAAAGGGTTGAGATGTGGCATAAGGAAGCTTGACCGAAGCTGAGGGGCACGAATATAGACTTTTCAGGGCAGTAATAAATGGACCTGAAATTCCAAATTGATGCAATGTTTCGAACATGAATGGCCACCCCAGACGGTCAAACGCCTTCTCCGCATCCAAACTAAGAAGGAGTGCTTCACTCTCTGTCTTATTAACAACCTCTACTAAGTCAATGATCTTCCTAGTATTGTCCCCTCCCTGTCTACATGGGACAAAACCCACCTGGTCTTTGTGTATTAGGTGAGGAAGTAGAACTGAAAGGCGTAGAGCTAGTAGTTTAGTGAAGATTTTCAAATCAGCATTAAGGAGTGCTATGGGCCTATAGTTGGCACATTCCATAGCATCCTTCCCAGGTTTGGGTATAAGCGTAATATATGAATGTAACATACTTGTGGGTATAGGGGAGCCCGTGAGGAAGCTATTAAATAATTTAACTAAATAGGGGGTAAGTCGATCCGCAAATGCCTTGTAGTAGAAGTATGTCAGGCCGTCTGGACCCGGTGATTTTCCATTAGGAAGTAATTTAAGCACCTCTCCTACCTCTTCACACGTGATTTCTTTATTCAGTGTGTTTACAGCATTCTGAGTAAGGGTAGGCAGCTTACACTGCTTAAGAAAGGAGTGGATTAGCTCCCTTTGTTTTCCTGGGTCTGTAGGAAGGGTGCTGGGCAAAGAATACAATCTTGACAAATAATCCTGAAAAATCTTTGCAACTTTAGTGGGGTCATATAACGTATTCCCTCCCGAATCTCTCAAGGCATAAACGGATGAGTTCCCCCTCTCCTC
Organism: Anomaloglossus baeobatrachus; assembly: GCF_048569485.1. Taxonomy (NCBI): domain Eukaryota; kingdom Metazoa; phylum Chordata; class Amphibia; order Anura; family Aromobatidae; genus Anomaloglossus; species Anomaloglossus baeobatrachus. The sequence continues at coordinate 212,148,973 of NC_134353.1, read as the reverse complement.
CCTAAGTTGGCGGGCTAAAAGAGAGTGAGATTTATTTCCTTTGTCATAGTATTTATGCCTGCTATAGAGTAGTAATTTTTCTGTTATATTGACCTCTAGGTCCTTCAGTTGGGCACGAGTCTTTACTATACCTCTAAAGGTACGTATTGATGGGTTAAGGGTCATCCTATTTTATAAGTCTCTGAGACTTTTAAGGAGTTGATCTCTCTGATATAGTCTATCTTTTTTGATGCGGGAGCTTAAAGCTATGCATTGCCCTCTAAAGACGGCCTTATGGGCTTCCCAGATAGTAGAAAAATTGGGCACTGACCCCTCATTGTTCTCAAAGTATTCCATCAATCCTGCTTCCAGTTTGTCTCTGTAGGAAGTTCTCTTGAGGAGGGACTCATTGAGCCTCCAGTGGCAGACTCTTGTACGTTGGGTTGTCTGATCTAGGGTGAGAGTCATTGGCGCGTGGTCTGACCACGTTATTGCACCAATATCCACTTTGCTCGTCCATCTAAGGGCCTGAATGTTGCCAAAGAAGAAATCAATCCTTGTGTGTGTACCATGAGGGGGAGAGTAGAAGGTAAAGGTTTTTTCTGAGGGATGTTTAACTCGCCACAAATCAAATAAGGCAAACCTGCGGATCAGTCTTCGAAATTCAGCTGTCAATTTACGTTGAGACGGGCTCGACAATTGATTGTTAATGGTCAACCTGTCTAAAGAGTCAGAGAAAATAGTGTTAAAATCTCCACTCACTATCCACACTGAGGGGGGAAGGCGTGTTAATTTGAGGAATACCCGGTTCAAAAAAAGGATCTGGGAGGTGTTAGGGGCATAAATGTTACACAAAAGGATTGGAACTTCCTTATATGTCCCTTGTAGGATAAGGTATCTACCCTGTGGGTCTGCCAGGGAGGTAGTAACTTGAATGGGACAGGTCCTTGATATCAAGATCGCCACACTGGCTTTTTTCCTTTCCTGAGAGGCTAAAAAAAACGTAGGGTAAAGGTGTTTGGCGAAATTGCAGTTCCCGTTGAGATTCAAGTGCGTTTCCTGCAAGAAAACCACATCAGCTCGCTGGGTCCGCATCTCACCTAATGCCATTCGCCTCTTAATGTTTGAGTTTAAACCCTTAACATTTAGTGTTAAAATTTTAACCATATTTTAAGTTATAGTGGTATAAAGCAAAATTAGCATTACATACAAAGGCTAACCGGGTATTGCCCATCTCAAACTTGCCTGACGGCCCATGATGGATGGCTCTCAATGGGGTACAAAAGATTCCCTCACCACAATCAGGGTAAACACATAAGGAATGGTAAAAGACAATGACAAAACACATAACATATAAACCATAACATTTACATGTCATAAATGTTACCGGTGAGGAGTGAAGCCGCAGGCAAAAGCCATCACCTCCGCTTCCATCCTCCCCGGTCAGGGTCAAAGAAGAAAAAATTGGCATAATTTAAAACTTTACCAATATCTAAACCCTAACCTCCTATACCAACTCTTCCGTAGGAGGAACCAGGGTAACTCTAACCCTTAAAGGGAGTTTGTGGCTATGGACACACTGCTATCACAGTCAGTGTCTAAAGCTAGATTCTAAACATCTAAGAGAGGGGAGCATTCGGTTCTCACCGCCCTAGTAGCAAACCAATGCAAATGATATGAGGAATCGTAACCAGATATATCAATATCAGAAAAGAAAAAAGAAAGTGAACAACTAGTTATGAAAGAAAAGACCAACCAAAGTCCTTATAATAAATCAGGGAGGGCATGAAGCCACCCCCCAAGGGGGGGACGACAGCCTGAAACCAGAGACTCAAACTCAAGGCTCCTGTTCCTAGAAGAAAGAAAAAATAAAATTGTCGTCTCAGGTCGGAGCCGGTCGTGCCTTAGGCCGTGATGAGGGAGAACCCCCCTTAGAGTCCACTTGTTGCCAGATCGGACGGGGTGGATTGGATGGCATCTCTAATTCCCAGTCTACCAGGGAGGGCGAAGGGATTCCCAGGTCAGTGCAGAAGGCTGGGAGGTCCGGAGTAGAGCGTAGCACAGCCGTACGACCATCTTTTGAGGCTATGAGGGCAAACGGGAACCCCCAGCGGTATCGGATGCCCTTATCTTTTAGGGATGCAAGTAGTGGCGGCAGATGTCTCCTTTTCTGTAAGGTGATCCAAGATAGATCAGGGAATAATTGGATCCGAGTCCCTTTATATTCAATTCCCTCCGAAGTGCGGGCTTTGGCCATGATAGACTCTTTTAGTTGGAAGTCATGGACACAGCAAATAATGTCACAAGAGTAATTTTGAGGCCCCCTGGGGCGTAATGCTCTATGTGCTCTGTCCAATTTTATCCTTTGAGTTGTAGGGCGCTCCAGTACAGTGTTGAATATGGTTTCAAGTATGGCATGGACGTCTTCATTACCTGTAGCCTCAGGGACGCCTCTCACTCGGATATTATTACGGCGCCCTCTGTTGTCTAGGTCCTCCAGGTGTTTGTTAGTTTCACTCAGAGCCCGAGCATAAGAGGTCACGTTCTTTTGTAATTTGGTGATGTACTGTCTAGTGGTATCGTGATCCCTTTCCACCGAGTCCACTCTATCTGCTAGTAGCCCAACATCTTGGCGGATTGAGTTAATCTCTGACTTACAGGTTTCTTTTACTTCCGAGATCAGGGATCTGAAGTCTTCCTTGGTAGGAAGGAGATCCAGATACTTTTTTAATTTTCTGTGGTCAAAATGGTGTTCCATATCTCCCGGCTCAGATTCTGATGGGGAGTCGCGTGACCCTCCTCCGTCTTCCTGTTGAGACACCAAAGCAGACAGCGAAGGCGTAGAGTCTAGGTCCATATCCACGGAACCCGACCACGTAGTTTTATTTTTCGCTTGATTGCTTTTATGGGTTGATTGTTGTCGTGACTTTGGTGGCATGGGGTCACTCACAGCACAGTCTCTTTTAGTAAGAAACTTGTCTAGAGGGGTCACAAACGACTGCCCCCCTTTCAATCTATATGACCAGCTTGGACCTCTTCTCCTCCTCACCCCAGCCAGATCGTCACCTGGTCTGTACAATATATTATGTCGCCTTTCAATATTGTTTATAGATGTAAGACCGTTAAAGTTATAGTTGTTCACTTATGTCCTCTATCTGGGCGGTAAGACAAGCCCCCCTCTACTCAGACATTATACAGGGGTGTACATCTCTTTCATGGCTCCGTTCTGTGAAAATCTCTTTGCAGCAAGCTATTATTCCAATGTCCACAAGATGGCAGCAGAGTACAGTGCAGAAAGTGAGGGATTTTTCTATATAGAGAAAAGGCAGGCTCTGAAAAGACAATTCTGCAGCACTGCCCCGAATTTTCTTCCTTCTCCCTTCTTTACTTATATCATGGAAGAGGGAACCGTAGTACCCCTCTCCCTGTACTGCCACAGGATCAGACTTGAGTCAGGGGTTAACTCTTCAGATGTTATAAGGGCACTGGATGTTATCAGATCTCAGGGCTTACTTTCTTCTCTGGAGGTCTTAGCTTTCCCTCTTCCCCCTCCCCTCCAGGGAAACCAGCCTCAGACTCCTCCACACCCGTGTACAGCCCCTGTGCTTCTTATCAGAGCAATGCGACTCGTGCTGCGGGGGTGAGGGTTAATTTACAGCCCTAGTGGGTAATGGTGCTCTAGTGCGTGGCACTGGCTTTAGAGCCAGGGGGTGTATGCGTCCTAGGACCAGCCAGTTACCCGGCTGGTTGTCGCCCCTATGCACGGGGGATTTCCACTCACCAGCCTCCTCTCTCTTGCCGTTCGCCTGTCACTTCACTGCCTGCCTCCAGCCGGCTCTCTCAGGCCCGACAGTCACCAGGCGGCTCCCCCTCACTGTGTCCGGCTCGTGCTCCACTCCCCTCCAGTGTCTCTCCCTCCTCCAGGCCGGGTAAGTGTCTGCTTCTCCTCCGCTTTGGGACTTCTGGGTATCCCTTCCTCCCTTGTGTTCTTCCCGGATTTTCAAGCCTCTGCTCCCTCTTCACCCGTCGGCTCTCCTTCCTCTGGGTGGTTTTCACCGCGCTCCTGGTCTCAGCGTCTGCAGCATGGTCCCAGGCCTCCCTTGAGAATGATGTCTGCTGGGATTCAGGTAGGGTCCTGTCCCACAATACTCGTCTCCTGGGGTCCGCTGGCTCTCAGGGACGGTATATGGAGGCTTCAGATGGATCTAAGTCGGGCAGGGGCTCAGATGTCTCTGGATGTCTCAGAGCTCTGTCAGATACGTCCTCCTGCATCGGCGGCCATTTTGGACTCCTCAAAATTGATTTTAATTATTAGATATAGAATAATAAGTTCCACAATTAGATGTGATTAAAAAAAAATGTTCCTGTGCTGAGATAATCTTATATATGTGTCCCTACTGTGTAATGGCCGTGTCTGACCGTAGAGGGACATGGTCTGATCATACAAGATCCCTAAGGCCGGGGAGGGCTTAAAAAAGTATAAATACATTACAGCAGCGGATTACAAATTATTCGTTCTTTGAGATAAAACATTTGTTAAAAATAAGCGTCGAAATATTTTGCCTCACAAAAAAATCAACTGTAATCCCGTGCTGTAATCTCTCTATACTCTTTTACTTCCTCTCCAGCCCAGGAGATGTGATATGAACAGATCATGTCCCTGTACGGTCAGACACGGCCATTACACAGTACATAGCAAATTGTCTCTCCAGGAAGGAGACAATCTCTAGCGCCACCTATTGGAAGTAGCAATCCTAAAGTCAAAAGTGGCTTTTCAAGCCTTTTCATATGACTAAGGGGCACTTTGCACACTACGACATCGCAGGTGCGATGTCGGTGGGGTCAAATCGAAAGTGATGCACATCCGGCGTCGCTGTCGACATCGTAGTGTGTAAAGCATTTTTGATACGATTAACGAGCACAAAAGTGTCGTAATCGTATCATCGGAGTAGCTTCGGTCATTCCCATGATTTGGGAAAGACCAATGTTACGATGTTGTTCCTTGTTCCTGCGGCAGCACACATCGCTGTGTGTGAAGCCGCAGGAGCGAGGAACATCTCCTACCTGCGTCCCGGCCGGCTATGCGGAAGGAAGGAGGTGGGCGGGATGTTTACGTCCCGCTCATCTCCACCCCTCCGCTTCTATTGGCCGCCTGCCATGTGACGTCGCTATGACGCCGCACGACCCTCCCCCTTAGGAAGGAGGCGGTTCGTCAGCCAGAGCAACGTCGCGGGGCAGGTGAATGCATGTGAAGCTGCCGTAGCGATAATGTTCGCTACGGCAGCTATCACCATGATATCGCAGCTGCGACGGGGGCGGGGACTATCGCACTCAGCATCGCAGCATCGGCTTGTGATGTCGTAGTGTGCAAAGGGTCCCTAAGGATTTATGCCAGATCAGAACCAGCAGCTATAAGTCCCCTCGCTGACAGCCAGACTGGTTTGTGAGGTCTCCGCAAGGAGAATAGTCTTCCCCACAGTACATAGCAGGGACACATACTGTATATAAGATTATCTCTGCACAGGAACATTGCTTTTTTTTTTGTTTGTTTGTTTTTTGGGGGGAGTGGGGGGGGTTAAACACATCCAACTGTGGAAATTATTATTTCAAGATACACTGATTAAAATCGACTTTAAAATTAACTTTTTTCATGAACAAACTCCTTAATCTTTGGAGGGGTGAGACAGATATTTTAGACTACAGATACCAGATTTTTACCAGATGAATAAGATTGAATTTTATCAATGATACCAAACAAATTGCAGCATGCAAACTCCAGCCTCGCCATACTGTACCACTTTTTCGATGAGCGGTATAGGGTCTGCTTGCTTTATTGTGACCATAAAGATATTTGTTGTATAATAGCTACACAGTAAAGACCAATGTTGATTTCATGAAGCTTTCACATGTTAGGGCACTGTACATATTTCTATTGAACTATACATTTAATGTCAGTTCTTCAGCGCTTCTCATACTACTTTAAAAGTGTATGGATTTTGCATGGCTGTGCAAACATCTAATTTTTTTTCCAAATGAGGATCTTTATTTCAAATAAATAGTAATCTTGTAATTTTTCACACTGACCAGTTAAGTATATTTTTAAAAAACTTTTTGCCAATGTTTGTTTCTTTTGTCCATTAGATCGTGATTGGTTGTAAAAAAAAATAAATAAATAAATCTGACTTGCAATTTTCACACAGGTCAGTAAGGGCCATTTTAGACTCTCTCATTTCCTGTCCTTTCGGGAATAATTTTCAGCAGTCTCCTTATCAGCAGAGGTAGGATTACAATGACGGCTATCACCTCTATACACAGCTGATAACACAGGAACCACCAATCACAATAGGTGATGTCTCACCCACCCCCTTTGCAATGGCCTTTGCACATGCTCATTAGACACCTCAATACAAAAAAACAGGGTCAGTATCTGACCATTTTAGCTAATGTACATATATTGTTTACTGAAACTCATGGAAGTTATAGTCTTAAGAAAAAGGCATAGTGAACAGTGTGAAAACTGCAAGTTTTTTTATTTTAGTACAGATTGTGATATAGAGATTTATTTTTTGTACATACATTTAACTCAAAAATCTGATTTGTGTTTTTTTTTCTGTTTAAAATAAGTGCTATCATTCACAGTAAACCCTGGGTAGGGGATTTTATTATTTGTATTATTTGGATTGGTAAACTTAATAAAATATTTGAAACTAAAAATCTGATTTATGTTGTTGGTAATTTTTTGACGGCTACCCTTAAAGAAAATAATGTAGCCTACTGATAAAAATCAAAAGTAAAACCTGTTAAATGATATATGTCCTATTGACTCAGCAAAGAGACATATATTTCCTTAAATCTTCCAGGCGGACCCCAGCTATCTCAATAATGATTAGGGAAAATTAATGACGACGGTACTTGGCTTCCTGGTAGAGGTCTCCGCTGATCTGTATCACTGGATTTTGACTGCTGTTTTTACATAGACGTCTGTAACCCTCTCTGAGGCTCTCAACATTGAACTACTCTTTCTTGCTGTTGCCGTGGTTACAATCCAGATATCCACTTAAATCTTTTTACAGTAATTGGTTACCTATCTCTTCCTAAAAGTGGAGGAAGGGTTATTACTTGTAATGCAATGCTTTACAACCCATCTAATCCCTTACTAAAATGTTTCTTTCTGGCTCGTCTCATCCCTTCACGTACAAGTTTGCTTCTTTCCTGCAGTTGAAGGCTCATTTGATATCGGAGGGCTCAGTATGGTATTAGGAAACAATTACATGGCTGCGGAGCATTGTGATGACCGGAGGCCGGATGTCCTGGAGAATGGAATTAAAAGTTTCAATCAAAATATTTTCATTGTATTGCATTCAATTGGAGCCTTGCAATCTCTTATAGGGAGTATCCGGCTCCTACAGTATCTATATGCGCTATAAGGAAGCCATTTTATGAATTGACTTGCCGTATGAAATGTCTGTGGTGAATATGTTGGAAAAAGCGGGAAAGCGTCGGACTCTGACTTGGCCCTTTTTTTTTTTTTTTTTGCCGGTGCAAATAAGGAACTGACATCAAGTGGATACTAAGGACATTTATTCTATTTTTTTATTGTTCCATATTTGATCTCTCTGGAGTCGGGATAGAAACTGGACACTTTCCCGTTGTCCCAGTTTTCTGCTTAAACATGTCTCACATTTTGTCACTTACCATTTTTGCACCAGAATGTGCACTTTTTTGCTAATTCCAGTTTGACAGTTGGAGGGTGTCCTAAAAAGTGGAATAACATTAATAGACATAGGTTTAACGACTTAAGATGTACCAAATTAATCAAACATTAAAGGGGTTTTCCCACGAACAAAGTTAATTTCAAGATTGATTTTATTCAATAGATATAGAATAATAATAATTTGCACAATTGGATGTGTGTGCAGAGGTTTTTGTGAAGGGGAGGGTCAGCTGTGGCATCGCCTACTGTGGATGGTGGAACAACTATACTCTCTGTATAGAGATGTTACCTGTCACTTTAAAGTATACCTGTCAGGTGCAACATGAACCCAGAGCCACAAGGAGTTCTAGGTGCATATTTCTAATCTTTGCCTAACTGTCCCTGCATCTAGTAGCATAGATAAAGAGATCTTTAGAAAAAGTATTTCTAAAGATCCTTTATGATATGCTAATGAGGCCAGGGACTAGTTGCAAGGTTGTTAGTTCTCTGGGCTAGTCAGCCCCCTTAGCATGAAGTACGCCACTGTGAGCGTGGTAACATGCTAAGAATGTGCAGCGTCAGAGACATAGTTGATCTCATCTCTCTGCTCCCACTGCAGCCAACTCGAGATTTCGGCTTAAAGTGCAGGATCAGAAGTCCCACACTTTTGGTCATGCATACTATGAAGTCGGGTATACGCATCCCGGCTTCAAACTGGTGTATGTATGACCAGAAGTTTGGGGATGTTCTGATCATATGCACTGAGCCGAAAACCAGCGGCAGCAGCAAGGGTGAGAGCAACCATGCCTCTGACACTGCGTATTCATTAGCATGTTAGTATACCCACAGGGGTGTGCTTACATGCTAAGGGGGCTGACTAGCAAAGGGAACTAACACCCCTGCGACTAGTCACTGGTCTCATTAGCAGAACATAAAGGATCTTTAGAAATATTTTTTCTAAAGATTCCTTTATCTATGCTACTATGGATTAGGACTGTTAGGCAGGGATTAGCAATACGTTTCCCTCGAAAGATAATGAGATAGTCATCTGTGCAGGAAATGAAGTATGAATCATGTTAAAAAAATAAACTTTACAAAATGTTTTAAAAAATACATTTAAAATCAAATCTGATTTAAACAGTATCTGCTTTCTCTTAAAATCTTGGACTGTTTTGTTTTTAATTTAGGACATTGAGTGTCTGAAAAGGGCTATTAGCCACCTGTGACCGTTCTGGTATTTTATAATACCAAAACTATGCCATTTATAGCCATTGCTGTTTTTTGTGGGGGGGGTTTTGGCTCTGGTAGAAGAACGTGTCAGGTGCTGGTCTTGTGGCATCACATATTTTGTTGCGGAAATATCTCCAGTGTATCTCCAACATAGCCAGCATTAGTGAATTCAGAACATTGCATTTTCTTGCTACAGAAAGATTTATTTCCATAAAGTAATTTTGGTTTAGTGTATAATTTAAATGTCAGTAAATCAATATGCAGACTAAATGTCGAGTTTAGGTCAATCCTCATTCTCAGGTATTTAAACCCAAATCACTTACTAATCTATCTGCAGTAAATTATAGTAATCTGTGTTTTAGTTCTAAACGCTGAGCCTACATTTTCTGTACCATAGTAATGCTGTATGGAGAATGCCCGCAGCCCAGAGCACGTCAGCAGTGCCCTCATAGGATGCACTTTGTGTGTTTTGTATTTGATATAAGAAGCAGGTAATATAATCCCCAACATTCAAACCTAATTCTATTAATTTCTTCAGGAGATCCCTTACTCAGTGTCCATTGGTATCCTGGATAAATAGTGAACCATCGGCTGTATCATGTGAACCTACCACTCCAGAGACGCCTGAACCATCAGCAGACACGGAAGAGCTATCTTTGCTGCCTCCGGAGCCCCCGTTAGAGAGGTATACCGGGACATGTAATGTTGCTTGTAACAATGGATTATTGCTTAGCCTGTAACGAAGGGTAATTGTTTATAGTCTCATTTATGATAGGTGAATGTCTTCTATGTCAAGACTGGTTACATTTTGTCATTAGTTATACTTACATTGACTACTATAATAATTTAAGGTCATCAGACATTATACATTTTTATACATTTGGTAAATACTTTGCTGATTACTTTGATTTAGTGATGATTTCTCCATTCTTAAATTAAATTCTTCAGTACGTTAATGAAAATTATTATTCATAGAATACAACTACAACATAACTTTTTATGCATTCCTATACATTAGCACAAGTATTTTTATTCTAACATTTACCCCAGGATTTTCTCCAATCTGTATGTGATGCATATTGTATCCTTATAATCCATAAGGATGTATCCATCTAACCCTCCTAATGTTTCTGTTGCAGTATCATTGGCAGAAAGGCCAAAGCAGTATATCCTTGTGAAGCTGAACACCCCTCAGAATTATCGTTTCAAGTAGGGGAAACTTTTGAAAATGGTAAGTAATTCTGTACAATCAAGCAGAGATTGATTGTATACCTTGAAGGATCAAATTCCTGGAATATCTAGAAATGCTGTTATCCATTCACATGGAAGTTGTGGTTCAATGTACCACACTATAAAGCTTATGCTGGTTGAGGGAATGATCCATAAGATTCCTCCGGTGGCAGTTGCAGATAGCTAGAATTTCATCATTTGGTTATGCAGCAGATTTGAACCTTTTGTGCCAGTAAATAGCCCTAACTGCTATTAATCTGTCATAATAGCATTGTTACAAAATGAAACTCACTTTTAAGTACAAACACCAGGATTCATCAAGACTGGCATTGTTCACGTTGATCTTGATGAGGAGCTGTTCAGGAGTCAGACACTCCTGATTCATTAAGAGGCCCACAACTATTAAGGAACACCACTGTTTGCCATGAATTTGAATAGCCTCACCCACTTTGTCACAGCCTTGCATTGACTAAAATTCACTACTTTAGTGAATTGCACTCTTCAAAACTTTACTCCAGAATGCATAAATCAAACCCAAAGTCTAATTCTCATTAAAAAAAATTCCCATTTGTCCTGATAATTGTCTGAGACCAAAAAGCTAAAGTCGTATTCTCCAGTTAAGAAGTTATCCCTATCCATCTGATATTTAGGGACATTGTAAAAGGGAACATTGTTAAAAGGGGAAATAAAAGCACCAACACCCCAACTATTGTTGTGCAAAAGGTATAAAAGACCTTGGTCTCTTTACTATCACAAAGGATCTATTCCCAATATCACAAATATACTGTATATATTCCCAAGGGTAATAATTTCTCTGTTCCTATTGCCTTATTCTGCTTTGCCCTTAATACCTGGTGCATCCCAATCAAGCATATACTCAGAGTCACTTTGTTGTAATAATAAAATATAACAAGTTTATTATTAACTAACAAGACTACAAGAATACACTATATAATTCAAGCACATGTAATCACTATGAAAAGCATATACTAATATATACACATAAAATACAATAAAACACCAGTAAATACTTTACTATAAAACCCACAGTTACATACAACCCACTATGGCAGTCACACAGTTACAGCCCACCCAACAATATGATACTATCTATCCCTAGATGAGGAGTACTCAGCCATCCTTTTGTGTGACCATCCAGGAAGCAAGAGAGAAGAAGAAGAGAGAGTGGGTGAGGAGTCGGCTTAATATAGGGCTTATGACCAAGATTCATTTAGCCCTATGATTGGCTGTAACCTTTGATGTCATGGGGGCGTGTGTATAGCCAGGTGTTGGAGAACGCCTCCCAACCTGGCTGAGGGTAAAAGACATGATCTTCTGTGTGTGTTACCCTCCCCCATCTAGCACAAGAGAAATTATATTATTATATATTATTTCACAATTAACTGAATTGCACTCTTCAAAACCTTACTCCAGAATGCATAAATCAAACCCAAAGTCTAATTCTCATTAAAAAAAAAAAATCCCACTTGTCCTACTAACAATATCCTGATAATTGTCTGAGACCAAACAGCTAAAGTCGTATTCTCCAGTTAAGAAGTTATCCCTATCCATCTGATATTTAGGGACATCATCTGAATTCTTGGCGGTCTGACCACTGGGGCCCCACGAATCCCTATAAGTGGGTCTCTAAAGAGCCCCATGTGAATAGACTGGTGGATGATCATGCACTCTGCTGCTCGATTCATTTTTAATGGGACGGCTGTAGGTAGCTAAGTGCTGCACTGAGCTGGTTTTCAGCACTCCCATAAAAAAGAATGGCGCAGCAGTGTGCATGATCGTCTACCAGTCTATTCACATGGGGCTCTTCAGAGATTTGGATTTTTGGAATTGGTAGGAGTCCCAGTTTTAAAGAAGTTATCTTGTATCTGTACACATAACAGTAAAGCCTGCGGAATTAGCCAGTTTCCGTGGGACCAAGTAATTATCGAACACTAAGATCAGCCATTATAATTTTTTTTACAAGCATTTTTTTTGTCTCCATAAGGTACTGCTATAAACCTCTGGTAGCAGCTTGTCATACTAGATACCTACACTCTCTCGCTCAGCCAAGCATTCTTTGTATGGAGGAGTTGGAGAGATAAAGGTTTCCTGAATGAGAGATCTAATGTATATGGAGGACTTGAGATCTGTTGGGTAATTGAAGTCTATGGTCACTAAAACAGAAGACTGGAAATAGTTATTACATCTGATGTATCTGTTACACAACTCACAATATGCTTTATCACTGAATTGATTCTTTAGGGCACTTTGTAATATAGATGCAGCAATAAAAAGTGTCTAGCAATAGCTCTTAGTGATCTGGGTAGAGATCTTCTTCAGGATAGAGAGATGTCTATTCTTCAGGCTTCCTTGTTGATTTGCCTTAAATTAATTGCTGAAGACCTTGTCCTATTGCCCTGATTTTAGCATTAAGAAAATCATGTCCTTGTAGTAACATAGCACATTAAAGGAAATGCTGTATTTTTCCCTTTAGTTACCATTCTTTGTAGTTTAATATGTAGATAATGCATATAGTGCAATCCATTAGTGTTAGAGGGTTCCTTGGGTTGCTCAATTATAGCTCGGTTTTGAGAGTCGCAGCTAATAAGTGCTCTGTACCTAGTAATTAATTGAAAGTAATGTTCTTTTCGTCTTCATTTTAAAGATGTATATATATACTACATGCTGGTAAAATTGTACTGCACTTAAAAGTACTTTACATGAAAGTTAAGGTAAATGAGAAATGTTTCTAATTAATGAAGAGTAACATTATTTTCTGGTGATTGTGATAATCTCAGTGTTATTATGTATCACTATTATTAGTATACCTTAATCATTATGCCATCATCAAATGTTGGTAAACTATGTGCTAATGTATTCTGTACCTGACAAATTTTCTAAACCCCAATTATATTATTGTAGCCGTGATTTATTCAACTCTATGTAAAATACAATGTAGTTACTAAATGTTATGTTTAAAGGGAGTCTGTCACCCCGGAAACACTATTTAGACTAACCACATGATAGATATAAAAAAAACTTATCAGCACCTTCAAGAATAAGATTAGTGTCAACAAGTGTAAGCTGAAACAACTAGTCACTATAACCCAAAAAGTTATTTCTGGTTAGATTGACTACATGATGAATTAGGTTCTTTAGCCCGTATAGAAATCGTACCATAAATGTCTTTTATGACTGTGCATGAAAACAGTACCATAGGCGTAGCACCCTTCTGCTGTTTGGTTACCATGCATTGCGCCCTATATGTATTGGTTGACAGCCCTTGCTTGGCTAGAGTTAGCACTGCCTGAAAATTAAAGTTCTGGTGTGAGTGCACAAACTGCAGGAGTGAGTATGCTCTCTTCCCTCTAACACGTCAGTGTAGCGAGCGGTAACAGTAGACCGGAGAATGTGCTGCATTTGCTCCTGCAGTAACAGTGAGCTCATACACAACAGCTTTATTTTCAGGCAGTGCTAGCTGGCAAGTAAGTGCTGTCCATATATATCCAGACAAGTTAATGGAGCACTTATTGCTTGTGGCCATGCCAAGGCTGCATCAAACATTCTCATTTGCATGTTGAACAAACTGCTTTCTATGCAAGTAGAGTGGCTCAGCGCTCAAATCCCACCAAGGACATCATCTGCAAGGAGTTTGTATGTTCTCTTTGTATTTGAGTTTCCTCTTGATTTCTCCCACATTTTGAAGACATACTTATAGGGAAGGTAAATTGTGAGCACAATGAGGTCTCTTTTGATGATAATAAAGCACTGCGGAATATGATGTCACTATCTAAATAAAATCGATAAATGCCTATCAAAGGCAACATTTATAACACCAAAGCTATGTTCTTTTTATGAAGGCTTAGTCTAGTATTTGACCATGTAGTTTGATTAAATAGTGTACCTGGGTTGATAAACTGGTGACAAACTCTTTAAAGGGTTTGTCAAGAAAACATGGCTGCTTTCGAGAAACTGCTAGTGTATAGTGTTGCAGCTTGGCTCTAGTGATGTTAATCAGGCCATCTTTGGAAAGGGACAGAGTAAAATACACAGAAAGATCTGCATAAAATGTGGCCATGCGGTAAAAACAAATACCTCATTACAGGCAACATTTTGCTGTTTGGGAAAGAAAACTATTGGTTACCACTTGTTTTCTCCATGTCTCTGATGAACAGGTGGATAGATACAGTGCTCTACAGTTTGTGTACACAACAAATTGAGTGACCCTATTGGATCCTTATACTTGTTTATGGGAGGCTGTAAGCACAAAATGACTTTTCAAACCAAGCTCAGGTGCTCGTTGCACCCTTCAGAAACTGCTCTGAACTGTTTGGCCACTCCAACTTCCCTGGCTCCTGTAAAGTCAGAGCTGTCAATTAAGAAAGAGGAATTCCAAGATAGATAGAATAACTGCTCAGTACACCCTTATTCCATCTTGGCATTCCTCTCTCTTAATTGACAGCTGTGGCTTTACATAAGCCAAGGAAGGGCACAGAAAGTTGGAGTGGCCAAACAGTTCAGAGCAGTTTCCCAAGGGTGCAACAAGCACCTGTGCTTGGTTTGAACAGTGATTTTGTGCTGACACCCTTCCTTCAACTTAACAGTTTACCTGAATGTTCAGGTGTTGTGTATTCACATTTGATGTATAGATGCCCAAGTAGTGCAGGTATGCAACAGTAAGTATTGTCAATATAGCTACTTGTAGATGCTGGTGAGTGTGCGCGTAGAGTCCACTATGGAACCCGATCACTGTAGATTGTAAAGTTTTGTAGGAGAATCATTTTCTCAGCCTCAATATATACCAGGAAATTCAAGGTAAGTTATAATTAAAGGGGTTGTCGAAGATTGTGACCCAATTCTACAGTAACTCTTTGTGATTGCAGACTTGGGATTTATCACAACCATGTGCTCAGTGTTCAGGTTTGCAGTCATAAGGCTTGACAATTCTTGTAGGCAACTACTACCTACATATATAATCTATCTTGCAGGTTCTCTGCGACTCCCAAGTAGATGCGTTTCCTTGTTTTCCATTCTGTGCAGTAGCTGTCTGCATAGACTTAAGTGGAAAGGTCCTAATTAGTGTATGAGTGGTAAGGAAAGACCTGATCGCTGCAGGATAGGCTTCTTCCACAATTCTGAAGTTTAGCAATGTACAATGCAATTCCATGAGGTCACTATATTGAGTTCTAGGAAAAGATGCTTAAGAATTGTTCATGAAGATTACAATTATTTACTAAAACTAATATATCAGGAGAATTGATATGTTCTCTGTAATACAGGAAGCAGTCTGGGATCAATGCTTCAAGTAAAGCAATGTATTATATTCAGCTTCTTTAATATATATATAGAGATATAAATCCATAAATATACAATACTGACCTTGACAAAAGGGATGATACCCCCTTAAAAAGAATGAAAATAAATAGAGGTTATCTAAAATTAATCTTTATTTTAATTTTAAATCTGTATTTAATATCATCTAATCTCTTTTGTACTACATAAGTAGAAAAATATACAACTTAGATTTTAATATAAATAGATAAAAGACCAAAGTTCAGTATATACACATGACAAAAATCATCAGATAGGTTAATCCATATAAGAATACATCAACAGTATGCGTCATCAAGGATATGAAGACGTGCTTGAGGGCAGGACCTCCTGGCTGCACTGTATGGCCAGTCACTTTGACTCTGACATGCGCAGTGGCACCTGTGTTAACCCTGCAACCTACCATCACAGTTAAACAATAGGGTGGTAATAGTAATGGTAACCGCGCCATGAAACTGATGTGGCTTGTGCTCCCTCTGTCACATAGGCTGAGGTGAGATTGTTCCTGCTTTATATAACTAATAGGCTTTTTAGCCTCTTGTCCTGCACACTTGCATGGTTATATACTTGTTCCTTAACCCCTGGTGTATAACTAAGGCCTCTGTGCCTCCTGCAAATCGCCTTTAACCACCAGAGCATAATTGTTGGAGCCTCACTGTGCAATTGTGTATAAGGTTACTAGTGTGATGTATTCTCAGATGGATTAACCTATCTTTGATGATTTTTGTGTGAACACTGACCTTTGGTCTTTTATCTATTTATATAAAAAGCCAAGTTTTTTTATTTATTTCCCCTTGCTGACATATTACTAATTTGGTAGATTCATACTCCCATGGGGCATTGTTGCCTTGATCTTTTCTAACACATGTGAATTAAAATCCCCTATTGATTCCTCTCTGCCCTATCTTTTTGCTTTATTTTTTTTAACCACTTCCTGATTGATGACATTTTGAGAGCCCCCAATGCATGCTGGGATATTCAAACAAGTCGTCATCAGGTGGCAGAGGCTGCAATTACTGTTGACTTCATGGAAGATGACCAAGTAGGAAATAAATGTTGAAATCAAATCATAAAAATTGAGACTGGAATTTAACAAAATGCTTATTGACAAAACGTCTAGGAGTATGTCCTTTGGACAGATGAGATAAAACTGGAGCTTTTTGGCTAGTCACATCCGCTCTATAACAGATTAAAAAATGAAGCATACTAAGAAAAGAACAATGTACCTACTGTGAAACATGGAGGAGGCTCAATTATGTTTGGGGCTGTTTTGCTGTATCTGGCACACACAGGGTGTCTTTTAATTTGTGCAGGGTACAGTGAAATCTTAGAACCACCAAGGCATTATGGAGCCAAATGTGAAGCCCACTGTCAGAAGCTTGGTTTCAGTCTAAGGTCATGGGTCATCCAACAGAATAATGACTCGCAACACAGCCATTGTTAGATGTTCTTAGCAATAATCAAAGCATTTGACTACTCTGAAGTGGCTTCTGTGGTCCCTGATCTCAATCCTATTGAACATCTCTGGAAGGAGCTGACACAGCCAGTCTGGAGAAGACTTGAGAGGAGTTGGCCAAAATAGCTCTGGACAGGTGCAGAAGTCTCCATTGAGAGCTTCAGAATTTGTTTTTGCAGTGTTTGCTTCAAAAGGTTGTGTACCATCCTTTTGAAGTGGACTGTCATTTTTTTCCAGCTTACTTTAATTGTTTTTTTTTATATATTTTCTTTTTTTTTCTGTCGAAACAAAATCCAAAAGCAATGCCTGATTTTCATTTGTTGATATTCCTTAAATTTTAATTTAAAATTCCTTTTGTCAGTTTTAAGTTACCGTATTTTTCACTTTATCAGACGCACCTGATTATAAGACGCACCCCCAAATTTGGTGAATGAAAAGAGAATTTATTTTTTTTAATGTTAAATGGGGTCCGTCTTATAATGCCAGTGTCCGTCTTAACAAATCATATAGGGTATATGTCTCTTATAGCCCTCCATCCTATAATTAGCCCCCTTAATCTGGATATGGCCCCCTTATATTGAATATAGCCCCCTTGTGCTGGCACACATCCCATACAGCTGGCACACATCCCATACAGGTGGCACAGATCTCCTATTGCTGGCACACATCCAATACAGCTGGCACAGGTCTCCTATTGCTGGCACACATCCCATACAGCTGGCACAGGTCTCCTATTGCTGGCACACATCCCATACAGCTGGCACAGGTCTCCTATTGCTGGCACACACATCCCATACAGCTGGCACAGGTCTCCTATTGCTGGCACACGACCCATACAGGTGGCACAGGTCTCCTATTGCTGGCACATGTCCCATACAGGTGGAACAGGTCTATTGCTGGCACACGTCCCATACAGGTGGCACAGGTCTCCTATTGCTAGCACACGTCCCATACGGGTGGCACAGGTCTCCTATTGCTGACACACGTCCCGTACAGGTGGCACAGGTCTCCTATTGCTGGCACACGTCCCATACAGGTGGCACAGGTCTCCGATTGCTGGCACACGTCCCATACAGGTGGGACAGGTCTCCTATTGCTGGCACACGTCCCATACAGGTGGCACAGGTCTCCTATTGCTGGCACACGTCCCATACAGGTGGCACCGGTCTCCTATTGCTGGAACTCGTCCCATACAAGTGGCACAGGTCTCCTATTGCTGTTACACGTCCCCCTGTGTTAGATATGGCCCCCATGCTGCTGCCCATAGTAAAATAAACACTTTACCTTCTCTAGTGCTGTCCTCCCTCTTGTCTCCCTCTGTGTGGTTGAGCTCCTACACTTCCTGGTTCTCGGTGCCGGTCATGTGATCGGCACAGCAGAGTGACATGATCTCTGCGTGCCTGATCACAACATCAGCAGTGAGATCGGGGAGACACCGGGAGACACGCTGGAGGAGGTAAGGAAAGCTTTTTTATTTTAGAATGGGTTTGTGACTGTGCGTCTGCTAGTGTGTGAACAGTGCTCTATGCAAGCCACCAGTGTGCAGTTTTACCATCCAGCCATCACCTCCTCCATATTTGGAAGTGCGTGTGAATGGCTCCACCTGCACCTGTGTTGCCTCCACCTAGTGGGGATTTAGCTGTATCCTGCTGGAGTGGTAGTAGTCTTTTGGCCTGAGCCATATACAGCTGCAATTCCATCTTGCTGTAAGTAATGATATTTTCTTTTTTGCTTTTTTATATTATATGTAGTGTAGGGACCTACAAGCATGAGGTTCCCGTGACGAGGGTTGTAGGCTTACGTCTTATGGCCATAACGCTAACAAAAAACCTCAAAAACTTTTTTGTACAGGATACAGCCAGGCCCCTTTTTGTTAGGCCTTGCTATCAGAGTTTCTGTCCCTACGTAGCGCGCAGTGGGGGTACGGCTTGGCAGCCCGCCTGATCTAATAGTATGGGCGTCACCTAATAGGCTGCGGGTTTGTGACTGTGCGTCTGCTAGTGTGTGAACAGTGCTCTATGCAAGCCACCAGTGTGCAGTTTTACCATCCAGCCATCACCTCCTCCATATTTGGAAGTGCGTGTGAATGGCTCCACCTGCACCTGTGTTGCCTCCACCTAGTGGGGATTTAGCTGTATCCTGCTGGAGTGGTAGTAGTCTTTTGGCCTGAGCCATATACAGCTGCAATTCCATCTTGCTGTAAGTAATGATATTTTCTTTTTTGCTTTTTTATATTATATGTAGTGTAGGGACCTACAAGCATGAGGTTCCCGTGACGAGGGTTGTAGGCTTACGTCTTATGGCCATAACGCTAACAAAAAACCTCAAAAACTTTTTTGTACAGGATACAGCCAGGCCCCTTTTTGTTAGGCCTTGCTATCAGAGTTTCTGTCCCTACGTAGCGCGCAGTGGGGGTACGGCTTGGCAGCCCGCCTGATCTAATAGTATGGGCGTCACCTAATAGGCTGCGGGTTTGTGACTGTGCGTCTGCTAGTGTGTGAACAGTGCTCTATGCAAGCCACCAGTGTGCAGTTTTACCATCCAGCCATCACCTCCTCCATATTTGGAAGTGCGTGTGAATGGCTCCACCTGCACCTGTGTTGCCTCCACCTAGTGGGGATTTAGCTGTATCCTGCTGGAGTGGTAGTAGTCTTTTGGCCTGAGCCATATACAGCTGCAATTCCATCTTGCTGTAAGTAATGATATTTTCTTTTTTGCTTTTTTATATTATATGTAGTGTAGGGACCTACAAGCATGAGGTTCCCGTGACGAGGGTTGTAGGCTTACGTCTTATGGCCATAACGCTAACAAAAAACCTCAAAAACTTTTTTGTACAGGATACAGCCAGGCCCCTTTTTGTTAGGCCTTGCTATCAGAGTTTCTGTCCCTACGTAGCGCGCAGTGGGGGTACGGCTTGGCAGCCCGCCTGATCTAATAGTATGGGCGTCACCTAATAGGCTGCGGGTTTGTGACTGTGCGTCTGCTAGTGTGTGAACAGTGCTCTATGCAAGCCACCAGTGTGCAGTTTTACCATCCAGCCATCACCTCCTCCATATTTGGAAGTGCGTGTGAATGGCTCCACCTGCACCTGTGTTGCCTCCACCTAGTGGGGATTTAGCTGTATCCTGCTGGAGTGGTAGTAGTCTTTTGGCCTGAGCCATATACAGCTGCAATTCCATCTTGCTGTAAGTAATTATTTTAGAATGGCCAGCAGCATGGGGGCCATATCTAATATGGGGTTGTGAACATGTGCGATCAAAGGGGTGCACAGGCAAATATAATATGCGCCGCTCCCCCAGCCCATCGCCGCGGTGCGGTTTCAGCACCACGGTGATGGACAGCGGCTGTGCATATTATATGAGCGGGAGCAGGAGATCTCCCGCTGCCTCCAGCAGCCTTCACAAGTCTCTACCAGCCTCCACCAGCCCCCCCCCAGCACCGCTCCAGAGTTGCCCCCACCTCCCCTGGACCCATATATTCGGATTATAAGATGCACCCCCTACTTTCCCTCAAAATTTGGGGGAACAAAAGTGCGTCTAATAAAGCGAAAAATACGGTATTTGATTTACCATTGTGGGTTTTTCTTTTAGTATCAGAAGGTACCAAAAATTTTGTCTTCGTTTGTAGGTATAAATGTGTGTATATGTGCAATAAATTTGTGTATATATAGATAAGTACTGTATATATAATGTATTCTTTCAGTTCAGAGAAGCACTTTTTAATGGTGTGCGCTAACCGCAATTGTGCCATCTTGATGTTTCCCAATTATTGCTTACCACTAGTTAAGCTGAATAATTTTGTTGAGAAATATCTGATTTTCTCTCCATGTATTATATTAGGTTTGACATCATTCAAATGTCACAATAGTGTTTATACTGCAGCAGCAACAAGTGACTTTTTATTCTTTTTTCCCTTCCATGTAGTACATGACTCAAGGGAACCTGGATGGTTGGAGGGAACGCTGAATGGCAGACGAGGACTTATTCCACAAAATTACGTTCAGTTTCTCTAGCTACATGTATTGACACGCAGAAGCTGTACATGGTATCCATGGATTTCCGTTCCAGTTGTGTAAATTGTGTCTTGTTTTACGACTACCTGGACCTAATGACCAGACGTTATCTGGTGAAGGCACAGGTCATAAAAGAGAAGGACATGCAATATTGCCAAACTGAACTGATACTTTGTTACTGTATTTTTCAACTTGTATCGGACTATTAGTTATCACACTGATTGATTCTTATGTCACTCATGTCACAATTTCATTCCTGGCTAAACAGACAATTTGTCTAATTTTATATGTGATGTATTACCTCCCCGACAACAAATGTAAAACAAATTACATGCATGGCTCACTTATCGAATGCACCGATTCGACACAGAAATAATCTTATACCGTTGCAGGTTTTATGTAAGGTTTATGCAGTCGTCAGCTTCTGATTGGGGCAAGATCACTTTTGGGAAAAGTAACATTTTATATTTCTTTGTATGTAAGTTCTCTTATGTCGCAGTCACAGATTTGGTCGTAATCGTTTGTTATTTTTAAGGTTTCACATGTTAAATTGTATTGTTTTTAAAGTATATTTACTACAGAAATGGAATTTTATCCTAAAATAAAATATTAGTTCTTTAATATATTTTGTGTTTTACAGAAAAAAAGCTAAATAAAAAAAAAAAAGTAGATCCACTGTATCTTTTTATAAAAGTGTGTGATTTGAGTTACGTGGTGATATTATGGGGCAATAATAAGTGTAGGTTATGATCTATGGTCTTTTATTCATTTTCATGTTATACAGAGCTTTGCAAAGACTGAAAGTGTGGATAGATTTTAAAAATTTGTTGCGGTGGTATTGTAGAATATTGATTCCCCCTCAACCCACTGATAGGTCAGGTAACAAGCTATGATGACTACTTACACTAGACTTTTTACCCCAAAAATACCAGAGGATACCAAAAAAAGTGAGAAAAAAATGGTGCACTTTAGGGGTGAGACTGAACAGGGGCGTGATTTCAAAGTTAGATATAAAATAACTCATTGTTTGTGGACTATTTACACAATACAAGGGACAAATCGTGATCTTCATCCCTGATGTCCCATATTTTATATGTGAAACCCAGGATAGTCATGGAAACTAATAAAGATTGAGGGATGTTTGGTTTCAGTTAAAGGGAACCAGCCACCATGATTTGCACGTATAAAGTAAAGGCAGTGCCATTCTGGCGCTAGGATAGTGAATATAATCATATTGTCACTTTACAGATTGTATGTTTCATTGCGGATGCCGACTTCGGCGCCATTTTAATGAAGTGACTGAAATACTTCAAGTGTATACTGTGCACACATCAGCCATAATTTTAATCGTGGCGATGAGGGGAATCATTTTACATGGAGGCCATAAAGCCACACAAGGGAGGAATAATAAAGGTAGATCCGACCCACATAGTCCCACAACACTGTACACGCCAATCAACTGCTGAACTGTTTTCTGGAACTTTGATAAAATGTTTTACTGCAATGAAACATGCAATCTGGAAAGTGAAGGTATGATTTTATTCACCATCTTAGCTCCAGTATCGCTCTGCCTTTACTTTATATGTGCAAATCCTGGTCGTTGGTTGCCTTTAAGGTATCCAGAATTTGGCTGATACTCTAATGGAAACTAAACAGAAACTATTAAAGATAAGGGGATACGTATGATGGTTTTTGCATCCAACATGTGACAAACACAGCTACACAGAACTCATAGTGGTTTTGGTGATGAATTCATGTATTGCTGATTGTTCTATGGATGTAGCAAAGAGCAAATACTTGGCACTCAAATAGTTGATTAAACTGGTATTTTATTGAGTAAGCTTGAGCAGATACAGCACAGATGTTTCGGTCTAACAGACCTTCATCAGTGAGCAGTGTAGATGATCTGCTCAGCTTGTGAGTGAAAGTAGCACTGATGTAGCTCACGGTGTCCACCGCTGTGTGGCAAAAGCACTTTGCCAAGTATTTGCTCTTTGCTACATACAGGGCTGGGTCCTACTTGAGCACCTTCCACACAGAAGTGTAGTTTTTATCCACAATACTGTTCTAGGGATGTATTCCTGTAGTGATTGTTGTTCTGGTGCTGTATTCATGGTTTCTGATGATTCTAGTAACCTTGTCATATAGTGATGATGATTCTGGTGATATATTCATATGAAATAAAAAAATTATCAGTCTATAAATAGAACAAAAAAAAAGCCATCGATAGTATATGAATTTAGCACCTGAACCATCATCAGTACATGACTACATCATCAAAACCACAATAGGTATTTGAAAATTGATCACTGTACTGAGCTTGGTTCTTGTATTCAATGTCAAGTCAGCCCCATATACAATTGTATCTCATGATCTTCCAACTCCCGTTATGTCCTTGATAATGGTAAGGAGCTAGTGGGAGTTGTTGTTATCAGTCATTATCCGACTGCGACTCATACAGGAACCACAGTACTCATGAGACGTATTCAGTATCACAAATAAACATTTATACACAATTACCTTATAGGAGTCTTCTTTCTTCACGTCTCCATCTTGTCTAGATAATGTCTTTTCACATCCACAGCTTGTCTCTACAGACTTCATTTTCTCCTCCAACATGTTACCCATAAGGGTATGCTTACACTAGTGTATAAAAAATCGGTCCAATTTTCATCCAGAAAAGTGAGTAAAATCCATTTGGTATTCCGTATGTCATGCGAGTGCAATGTGAGTGTGGGAATGTTTTCTTGCCTAGTATCTGTATGCCATCCGTAAAACATGTGTGTGCAATGCATTTTTTTTTCTCAGCAGCTATTATTCTACAAACGTTTACAGGCCCCTTTACAGTGTTCTATGCTTCAGAATGGTAATGTATACGTAAAAAAATGTATGCCACGGGGTTGGTACATGTGACATCTATTTTTTTTTCTCATACCCATGGACTTGAATAAGTGCATCCTGTCTGATTTACAAATCCACTCGCAGCATGCTGCGATTTTTAACTTGGGTCAAACACAGCGGAGAGAGAAAAAGTCACCGCTCTGCACTACCTCATTGAATAAAATTAGTCCAAGTGCAATTCCATTTTTTTCGCATTTGTCAGCGTTATACGCTAGTGTGATCAAACCTTAAAAGTTAGTGTTATTTTTATGCTGAGAACATTTTAATATCTCTCCATACTGTGACCGAAATAAGTCCCCTATAGTAGATGGCATCCACACTGTCCACTTCTATGAGCTTTAACCACCACACTGTTGGCTTTAATGAGCCATAACCACCACACCGTCGGCCCATCTGAACCACGGCCTATACCACGGCTGTCCGCACACCACTGGTTTCCTTCACACTCGTTATATGACCTCACTGTCCTTCCGCCATGCTAACCTCTCTTCATATTGTGTTCCTGTTTCACGCTGGGATTTTCAAACAAAGCGTATCCCACAGGATGTAGTAAACTAAATCATTAGTCTAAGATAGTGTAATCAGGGAAGGGTAGGGAATTTTCAATGCAGCCGTATTAGAAATTAGTCTAGATTGGAGCAATAAATTGATAGAGATTTAGATTAAGGGCGGCTTTGCATGTTGCAACATCGCACGTGCGATGTCGGTGGGGTCAAATCGAAAGTGACGCACATCCGGCGTCACTTTCGACATCGTTGTGTGTAAATTCTAGATGATACGATTAACGAGCGCAAAAGCGTCGTTATCGTATCATCGTTGCAGGCTCCGACTTTTCCATAATTATGCTGCCGCGACAGGCACGATGCTGTTCCTCATTCCTGCGGCAGCACACATCGCTGTGTGTGAAGCCGCAGGAGTGAGGAACATCACCTTACCTGCCGCCGGCGGCTCTACGGAAGGAAGGAGGTGGGCGGGATGTTTACATCCTGCTCATCTCCGCCCCTCCGCCGCTATTGGCCGCCTGCCGTGTGACGTCGCTATGACGCCGCACGACCCGCCCCCTTAGGAAGTAGGCGGGTCGCCGGCAAGAGCGACGGTCGCAGGGCAGGTGAGTGCATGTGAAGCTGGCGTAGCTGCGATGGGGGCGGGGACTATCGTGTGCAACATCGCAGCATCGGCTTGCGATGTCGCAACATGCAAAGCCCGCCTAAGAGTGATTTCTTTATCTTTTGGTCCACCCCTTTTAATTATAAATTTTTTGGGGGGGGGACAAGAGCTTGAGTTTCAAATGCAATTGAAAGAAGGTGAATTATACATTGATTGATTACAATAAGGTTTGAAAGTTACATAATGAAGCCAACGCTTAGGCCGTCCACACACATTAATACCTACAAACAGGCCCCTGGAGCAGAGGAGATGAATATTATCAGATGTCTAACTTTTAGAATAGGCAAGTAAAAAGGGGATAATTTTATGTCCTTTCTGAGCTTTAAAAAAAAACAGGCTGATTGTTATTAGCAGGGGAAATGACACAATCTGACTTGAGTTACTTTTAATGACACTCATAAGCCAGTTCTGCTGCATATTCTTATGACAATATGCCTCATGCACTGAATACATCATTATAAAATGGGAATAGATAACTTGAAACTGACATCAGCCATCTTTCTCCAAAATCTCTTCTCTAAAATTTTCACTCCTATAACCCATACTGAATTGATACACATAAGTGACAGGTTCTGTTGGGCTATATAGTAATAATTATATTGTACCTGTAATAGTGATGTATTTGCATGGAATTGAAAGTTTTGTCCAATCACATCATATTGTATTCAGTCTGTGCTGCCATAGAGTGAACATTACTGCAAAGCGCAGTCACATTCAAAGTGTTTACATCTGACCTACCGCCAAGGACAAAACTGCTGATCTGTGGGAATGCCAGATGTCGGACCTACACTGATTTGCTATTGATGGCCTATCTAGGGAATAGGTCATCAGTATGCTCTGACCAGACAATCATGCATTATTTATTTTCATTATGTACAATAAAAAATTATATTGTGGTACCATATTAGCCACAAAATTCAATGTAAATACTTTTAAGCCCCAAAGCGAGACAAAAGTATTCTAGAAGCGTTGACTTGATTGGCTAATCAGAAAAAAATATTTGCAAGTTTTCAGAACACCGAGGCTTCCTCTTCAGGGAGTCAACCTGAAGAAGGAGCCTCCTCTGTGCTGTGAAATCTTGCAAATATAATTTTCCTGATTAGCCAATAAAGGTATTATTTCTAGAATGTCTGTTTTTGTGGTGGGGGGTCATAAGTATTCACATTTGATTATTTGTTCCCTTAATTATTTTTTAGCAATAGCACAGGAGATAATGGTTTAAATTCATCCTCGGTTCTTGTAACCAGAAGCAGGTGCTATGTGCCTTATAGAGAATCTGTTATCAGGATGTTATACCCCAAACTAATTGAAATTATGTAAAGGTGCTATAATGCTGATTAAATTTTGTTTTGTATTTAGAAATCCGTTTTTCCGTTTCTGAGACTCGTCAAGTGTCATCAGAGTTTGGTCTGCAATGGTAAAAGTTTGATCAGCTTTTCGGGGATAAAAAAAAAGAAATGAAGCTTTCTCAACCTACTCATATGAAATAGTCCATGAAAAACGGACAGCACATGGATGGCATCAGAGTACTATTTTTATTTTTTTATTTTTTCAACAAGGACCCATAGATTTACATTAGTGCTTTTGAGTCGAGAAACCGATTTAAGAGAAGACATGATTCCATGATTTTGGGCTGCAAAAATACAGACATAGGAATGATCCCATAGACTATAATGGGTACAAGTTCTATCTGTGAAAAGCACGGCTAGAACTGGTACACGAAAACAAACGCCTGAATGAGCTCTTGTCAGATGGCCCATCTCACGATTATCAGTGTGTATAAACAGATCAGCAATTGCACAATGAACAAGCAAAACACTTGTTCATCAGTTCAAATGATTTTAAAGCAAGCATAAAAATAATTGTTCTCGGCAGCACATTGGTCTGTGTGTTATAGCTGATGAATAGAATTTAGAAAAATATACCGACGCCTACTTCATGAATAAATTAAAAGTCCATTTCATTAGAAAAAAAATAAAAATCTAAACATATTTAAAAACAGTGACAATCCATACACGCTTCAGGCCCATAACAGTATTCTTGTGGGTCTGAAACATGTAAGGAATCTATTCATCATTGATCACTCATCTGGGATGGCCATCTTGGATTTCCGTGCATTGACATGGGCTTTCAACTGTGGCTATGACACAGTAAACTGATAATCTTCTTTTTGTCTTTTCTGTGTGTTATAGCATCTAATGATTGTAGATATTTTTTTACAGACAAAATCTAAACATAAATGTGGTGCGGTAGGTGTGCAGCATGCATCGTTAATGTCCAAAAGACAATGTTGTAAGGAAGCTCATGTACAACAGATATGCAGAGCAGTTGAAATGTTTCAAACCTGATTAAAATTAACTGCGTAAATTGCAGCTGGCAGTGAAGAAGAGTGAGATAAGTAGTTGAGCATGTACACACATTATTAGATAGGCTACACTGCTGAAGTGACACAATTCTTCAACAATAAGGTTTAATTTTTTTTTAATTCCGTGAATAAAAAATCTCTTAATTGTTGATGAGTCAGTTTACACCTGCAGCGCAGGATATCTAATGTGTTTTATCCAACTGGATCCAACATTTCTCTGAGTATCTACCCACCAGTCACAGGGCAGCAGCAGCTGTTTTTCCTCATGTATACATGAGTTGTGTGCCTGTCACAACTCCACCAGGTGAGCGTTAAAGGAAACCTGTCTCCAGATTTGGTGACTGTAATCCGCAGCCACTACCAGTAAGCTCTTATATACAGTATTCTAGAATACTGTATATAAGAGCCCCAACAATCAAAAAGACTGCTGGAACACCATTGTAAATGTGAGCAGGGTGCTAACTAAAAAAAATACACAATCTATATAAAGTGAAAGCTCCACACCAAATTCAGAGAAATATGAATAAGCATAACTGCTCTATAATACATAAAGAAATTAAAAACACAATTAGCCATATGAAAAATTAAAAAATGTGACATTGCTGAGGATTATTTGAAAAAAAAAAAGATTTAGCTAATGTATTGATCAATTCATTACTGCTCAATAACCACTTCACAGTAACCTCTTATTTATCGGGTCCCTAACCAAATGTTACCTCTATATGCAGTTAAAACCTGCTTGTGTGTGGAAAGAGGTAACATTTGGTTAAGGACCCATACACACAAGCAGGTTTTAACCGCATGCAGAGGTAACATTTGGTTAGGGACCCGATAAATAAGAGATTACCGTCAAGTGGTGATCGGGCAGTAATTAATTGATCAATACATTAGCTAAATATTTTTTATTTTTTTTTCTTCAAAAAATCCTCAGCAGTCATGCAATGTCACAATTTTCAATTTTTTCAATTTTTCATATGGCTAATTGTGTTTTTCATTTCTTTATATATTAGTATTATAGAGCAGTTATGCTTATTCATCTTTCTCTGAATTTGGTGTGTGTATATAAGACCCAGGCACCTATGTAGAACGTAAAAGACACTTTTATTATACTCAGGGGGCGATCTGGTCCAATGAGTGTTCCTGCTCTCAGGTCCGTCCCTCCTCTCTGCGGCGATCGCCATCCTCCTTCTTCTGAGGCCCATATGCATGACACATCCTATGTTATGCACACTGGCCGGCATTGAGGTCCTGCGCAGGTGCACTTTGATGTGCCCTGCTTAGGTCAGATCAAAGTATTGTAGTGCACATGTGTTCTCTAACCTTTCCTTGCGCCTGCGCATTACAGTACTTTGATCTGCCCTCAGCAGGGCAGGTGAAAGTGCACCTGCGCAGGACCGCAGCAACACCCATTGGACTGGACCGGCCTCTAGTTGAGTATTATAAAATAGTTGTTTATGGTATGCCGCGCAGCCTGGGGTCTTATATACAGCATTCTGGAATGCTGCATATATATAGGGGCTCAGTGATGGTGGCCCCAGCTTCTAGTTGCCAAATCTGGTGATAGGTTCCCTTTAAAGGGGTTGTCCACTATTTGGACAACCCTTTCTCATTCCCCCATGTTTGACCACATTAATATGAAAACAGCTTATACTCTCCTGTGCTGGTGCAGTTCCAGAGTTGTGGACACTCACATTCCTGCTGGTCTTGATGAATTTGGGCTTCAGTTCCTGTGGTTTCAGGAAGTGTACATTAGCAGCATTGTACTAACTCTAACCCTATCTTGTACTGAAATATCGGTGCTAAGATTATTGAGACAGAGAAGGAGCAGCTTCAGGTGTGACATAGTCTATTGTGGATCCTGTGTTATTAGCTGTATATAGAGGTGTTGCTTACCATTGCACCAAATCCTTTAAACAATGTTATTGACTATCTTTAATATTATGGCTACTTAGTGTGTATGTATTGTAGCAAAGCCACGGAGGACTGAGTTAAATCTTAGCACTGAAGGTCTTGGTTACATGCACCTGGCTAGCTTTAACTAAGCACAGGTCATGTATTCACATGAGTCTCCCACTCTGCTATGGAGATTGAGCAGAGTGACGGGGTTGTTTTAAATACACCTATTTGGAGCTGGAAGCTGCTGGACATGAGGCTGAAGGGGACAGTGAAACTGGTAATATTACACCCCTTATTGTTGAAAAGTTTGCCCCAGTAAACTGTTCAAATGCGCCTGCATTGATATGTGTCTGATGAATGAACTATCTCTTTGCTATTCTACCTCTGTGCCCAGAAGAAGCTGTTTTGTTTTGAATTCCTTAAAATTATATAATAGCAATAAAACTGCAGCTTTAGAGCAAACTGCATTGCCTGTGTAAACACTACCTAATGCCTACCTAAGAGTGTGAATCCCTACAATTCATCTTTGAATTAAAGCATTGCAAACAGTCAAAAAGCATGGAGAACAACTGGTTGAGTACTAGCAGTCCCCACAAGAACCTAATAAACTCCTGATGCATCATTTACGGCAGCAGCATCAGCAGCAAATGGTTCCCTTAACAGAAACTGTGTGGGCCAGGGAGATTGCACATCCTCCCAGCCAAAGTGAGGGTACCCATGTGAGGTGAACAGTATGGGATGTCTTGCAGAAAATGGTTCTGAAAGATAACGTTGAGATTTTCCTGACTATCTTTGAGATGGTGACAGATGGGGAGAAACTGCCCCCAGAACAATGGGCAGAGGTCTTAGCTCCATACCTTACTGGTGAACCACAAAAACTAGGACCATCCCTGCAGGATGCCAAGGAGTACGACAAGCTGAAGGTGGAGATTATTGCACAGTTGAGTGTAACCCAGGTAGGTGGGGCACAATGGGTGCATCTCTGGCGCTACCAATAGGACAAACCTCCTCGGTCCAAGATGTTCAACCTGTTAAACCTGGTACAAAAATGGCTGCAGCCTGAAACAACTTGCTCTCCAAAACAGATGGTGGAGTGGTAGTGAAATGATTTATCCATGTACTACTGAAAATGTATATCTGGGTTCCCCAGGGAGATCCCCAGAATGCAGGTGACCTTGTGAGACTTGTGTAAAGACTCTTGGCTGTGGAGATCTCCCTGACCATTCAAGGGGCCTGAAGTCACTCTTATGGGATACACAGAAGGGGTCCAAGTCCACCTTTAAGGGGTGCACAAAGACCCAAGAGGGGGCAGAGCCAGGTTCAAAGGTTACATCTCATATCGTCTGTTGGAGGTGTTATGCCCCATTTCATTTATCAACAGTTTGTCCATTAACCTCTGTGCCAGTGGACTACATAGGCCAGCGCTACTCATATATGTCACATCCTGCTGGCAGTGCCATACCGCACCCTGGTGAGGGACCTCAGCTGTGTCAAGTGACAGTAAATGGTGTGGCTATGACTGGACTCAGAGTTTGGTGACGCTGGTAAGGCATGTGCGGGAGTAAGGTGTATCCATGACAATGTGAAGAACTATCCCAAGTCGACATACACACAGACTGTGGTTCCATGTCCCACGAAATGGGAGTGGTCAAAGACTTGTTGCATGCTATTGTTACCGGACTTGACTTTCTGGTGTCTTGGGACTTATGGGCTAAAAATTTAGCACCCAGTCATCCAGTATGCTGTCAGGAGCAAGCTATAGTAATAAGGTCATTTCATGTAAATGGTGAATTTCCTTTCACCGTACTGGTTAGAAAAGAGGATGTGGAAGCATCTTCTCAAACCATTGTCTCTGACCTGGAGGAGTCCCAGGACAACTTTGTGACTGCCCAACTCAGAGACTTAACTGTAAGAGGTACCTTGGAAAATCTATGTGTAAATGACGTTCCCTAGGAGCCAATTGTCATTGCCTGCAAATAGCCAAGCATCATGATCTGTTGTGTTGAGGGACCAAAGTAAGGGGCCAGGTAAAAGAGCTTCTCTGCAAGGCCCAATCCAGGGGGTATGAACGGTTGGATTCAGTTATACAATTTAAGCCTGGGGATTGGGTACTTGTTTTAGAGCCCATGGGGGAGAATGGGTTCCTTACCCAGTAGCAGGGACCCTATATGGTGGTGAGAGAGATCAACTATAAAGGATAGGGACCTGCTACATACCCCATGCTTATTGGCCCAGTCAGAATCCAAAATTGCAGATGTCAAAGTAGTAGGGAATTTGTCACCTTCCCAAAGACAGCAGGGGGATGTTCTTGGGGGTTACTAGGCCACTGTTGTATCATCAAGTATCAGCTTCTTGCTCGGAACAATTAAAAGCCTTTTTGGCTCTGTGTTTTTGCGGATGGTGCTCAGCCCTTCGCTTTAGGCAGAGGAGGAGAGTATGTAGCAAAGCCAGGGAGAACGGAGTTAAATTTTGGCGCTGCAGGTATTAATTACATGCACCTGGCAAGCTTTAACAAAGCAGCAGTGTGTTCATTTGAGATTCTCACTCTACAGCCAGAGTCACACTTGCGTATAACTTGGCGTGTCTTGCATCGGCATCACCCGACACAGCCGCACACTCTCGGACAGGAGCGGCTCAGCTGCATAGAAACATGCAGCTAAGAAGCTCATGTCCATAGAGTGTGCGGCCACCCCAGGTGATGTCGATGCGAGACTCTCTGAGTTATATACAAGTGTGATGCCGGCCTACTAAGGAGATTAAGCAGAGTGCAGTGTATGGAAACTGCTGAGTGACCGGGCTGTTTTGAATACTCTTCTTTGGTGCTGGAAGCTGCTGGAGCTCAAGCAGAAGGTGATACAGAGACTGGTAGGAACATACACCCTTTTTTGATGGAAAGTTTGATCTAGGAAAACGGACTGTAATCTGATCAGGTGAAACCGCATTGACATATAATTGCCTGCTGAATGAACTTTTTTTATTTACTGTTATACCTCTGTGCCGAGAAGAGGCTGTGTTGTGTTGAATCTTTTGAAGTTTCATGAAAGTAATACAACAAGACGTTTTGTAGCAAATTGCATTGCCTGTGTGAATACTACCTGAGACCATGAATCCCTACAGTATGTTCAACCCATATTCTAAAAAAGATTGAACACTGTAAAAAGTAAAGAAAACAAGAATGCAATGAATTGGAAATCTCTTGTAGCCATTTTATATTTATGTAGAACACATCATATAAGTTACAAATTAGACATTTTTCCTTTTCATATGAAAAAAATAACTCCTTAAATGTGGTGTTGCCATCAAATAGGAAGTATGGACAGGGTCAAGTCTACCATTGTATAACATCCCGTCAACTTTTAACAACAGTCTGTAAAAGTTTGGAAAGTGAGGAGAGAAAACCAATTGCTGGAGTTTTGGGAGAGGAATGTTGTACCATTCTTGTCTGATGTAGGATTCTGGCTACTCCACAGTCCTAGATTGTCTATACTGGATTTTTTGTTTCATTATGAACCAAGTGATTTTGATTGGTGAAAGGTCTGGGCTGCAGGTGGCCAGGTCCTCACCCAAACTCTTCTTTTGTGAAGACATGCTGTTGTGATGGATGCACCATGTGGTTTAGCATTGACTTGTTGAAATATGAAAGGTCTTCCTTGAAATAGGCGTTGTCTGGATGGAAGCATACTGTATGTTGTTCTAAAATCTCCAAATAATGCTCAGCATTGATAGTGCCTTTCAAAATGTGTAAGCTGCCCATGTCAGAGGCTCTGATGCAGCCCTTTTCTTCTGGCTTCTTCTTTGCATGCTAAAGATTTAACTTTAAAGATTTAAATTTAATTTGTGGATTGCATGGTAAACTGTAGTCACAGACATTGATTTCTGGAGGTGTTCCTGAGCCTTTCAGTTTTTTGCACCACAGAAACATACCTGTTTTTAATGCAGAGGAACCTGTGGGCCAGTAGATCACAAGCATCAATTATTGACCATCGCCTTGTCAGTTGTGCTCATGCATTTCTCCTGACTCTCTAACTCTTATAATTACATCATATACTGTAGATGGTGGGATATTCAAACTTTCTGCAACTTTAAGTTGAACATTTTTCTGAAATTATTTCACAATTTTTAGCTGCAGTTCAGATTGGTGAACCTCTGACTATCTCTGCTTCTTAGAGAGACTGCCTGTCTAACATGCGCTTCTTATACACAGTCATGTGATTTATGAATAATGGCTGGAGAGTCAATTTCTATCTATCTCGTGAAATTGGTTGGAAGGCAGCACATGCAAAGCTTTAACAAGTTTAGCAAAGGGTTATTCCCAAATAATCAAGTTATCCACTATGCATGGAATAGGTGATATTGTGCTGATTGCTAGGTATCCAACCACTGGGGCTCTGCAGCCTGTCCTGTATAAAGTGAAGATGTGCTTTGTAGACTTACACTACATTCAGTGTCTATGGGACAGCCAAGTACATTGTTTAGTTGTTCCCCTACGGTTAAGGAATAACTTGGTTTTTGAGGAATAACACTTTAAAGGGAACATTTTAGGTGATTCATTCTTCCCAAACTGTTGGCAGCATGACTCACAGCCTGGCTGCACAACTACAGCCAGGTATATGATTCTCTGAGGTGTGCAAGCATTATAGAGAAAACATACTTCAAAAATCCAGCTGAGAACCAAAACCAGATAGGTCGCTAGTCTGGCTCTGCTCCCAGTATCCTCTTCTCAGCATCTCTGTAGGCGAATGTCAGGTCTCTTCTTCACGTGTACATAGAGAGAGACCTATAAATCACCTGCGGCATCGCTATGATAAATCAGAGAGGGCAGAGCCGAACTAATCTAGCCTCCAGCTATGGTCCCCAGACTAATCTTTAAAATATACTTTCTTTTGAAAGGCTGGAGCATTTCAAAGAATAAGGCTATGTTCCCTTCACATTTGTGATGCATGTTAGTTACTGCGTAGGGGCTTCCGTCTGAAGCCCTGAAAAACAAAAGGGATTCTGGCAGATATACTGTCTAGGCCATTGACTAAAGGGTGCTTTACACGCTGCAACATCGCTAACGATATATCTTCGGGGTCACTGTGTTTGTGACGCACATCCGGCGTCGTTAGCGATATCGCAGCGTGTGACACCAAGGAGCGACCTTAACTGATCGCAAAAGAGTTAAAAAAATCGTTGGTTTGTGACACGTCGTTCATTTACCAAAAATCTTTGTCTGGTCAGTAGCGAGGTTGTACGTCGATCCTGCGGCAACACACATCGCTACGTGTGACACTGCAGGACCGACGAACATCTCCTTACCTGCCGTCCACCGGCAATGCGGAATGAAGGAGGTGGGCGGCATGTTCCGGTCGCTCATCTCCGCCCCTCCTCTACTATTGGGCGGCCGCTTACTGACACAGCAGTGACATCGCTATGATGCCGAACGCACCTCCCCCTTGAAGGAGGGATTGTTCGGCGGTCACAGTGACGTCGCTGAAAAGGTGTGTGCGTGTGACGCTGCCGTAGCGATAATGTTCGCTACGGCAGCGAACAAATGTCGAACGAACGACGGGGGCAGGTGCTATCGCGCACGACATCGCTTGCGATGTTGCAGCGTGTAAAGCACCCTTAAAAGAGTAACCGTCATTTTAATTTTTATTTACTAAGTCAATAGTATATATGAAAATAAATAACTTTGTAATATACAGTATCTTATCAGCTAAATTTGCTTCTTTGTCAGGATTTATCAGTCATTATCAATTCTGAGGTAAAATCTGTATTCCGTGAAGACTTTCCCATTACTGAAATAGGAGATGGGCAGTTGTTACCGATGAGATTGTATCTACATAGAATCTATTCGCCCATCTCTTCTTTAGCCCTTCCGATGGTGACATCACGTTCACATGACTAGTCGCCTGATCATGAGATCACCAAAGCTCCTGAAAATTCTGCAGAGAACAAGACCCGTGGGGACATCATGGTCACATGATCAACCAAAGGTTCTCAAGCAATATCCACGCTGGAAGTTATACTGAATATCAGTGTAGCTTCTGCTCTAGACGTGGGGGCCCACAAGGGTTTGGGGCTGTAGGCAACTGCCCAGTTTTCCCCACCCTAATGCCGGCCCTGCAGGCAGAGCACAAAGTGACTGACTCTGTGCAATTTCTTTAATCAGATTAGACCCTCAGTGCAAGTCAACAAATACTGTCAGGAATGGCACTAATAATTCTACCCATATGTGCAAGATTAGTAGCTATTTAATCAAAACTTGCCCTAACCCAATGTGTGTATGTTTCCTTAGCAAAATAAGGCGGTGTAGTACCAGCTTGTACCTAAAGATGTCACTGATGGAACTGTGTTTTATAGAAAAAGACAACCTATATCTGCATCTCATATGCTGTAGTATTTCATATTAATTGATAGGCCAACATTAATTGTGCAACACATAGAGATAGAATTACATCAGTCCCACCTGAAATAATTTAGATTCTTAAGCTGCAGCCCACATTCACTATCAATGCTGTTCTAAACTCTGCATTTTTAAAGTCGGAATATTTGCCTCAGCGTTTGAAAGAAACCAAATCAATTACCAAGTAGAGGAGGCAGATTTTAATATAAAAATAGTCTTACTGATTTTTATTTTTCTCCACAGAAAAAAAATCTCCATTAAAAATGTGTTTTTAAATGGGATTTTTTTTTCTATTTGCCAGACTACTTTTTGATCCTTTTAGGTATCATTTTTGTTTCTCCTTCACAAAAACAACTTTAATACTTCTTTCACAGGTGTGTGTGTGTGTGTGCGTGCGTGCGTGCGTGCGTGCGTGCGTGCGTGCGTGCGTGCGTGCGTGTGTGCGTGTGTGCGTGCATTTCTTTAGCTTGTAAAATGCCATGAAAAGCCTAAAGCAAAAGATTAAAAATAATAGAAAAAATAGTTGTAGTATATACTAACTAACATGGAACAAAAATATTGTTTTTCCCTACAATTATAGCATTCTACAGTTTGGGAAAACCGCCATGGACCAAAAGAATTCCTCCACTGTTTGTAGTGTGCTAACCAACAGCCAACATGTATCTGCTAAAAAAAAATCTCAAGAAAAAACACAAAAAAACTCTGCAAAAAAAAGACCCAAACCGCTTACTCAGAATATCAGATTACTAAAGTGCTACAGGCTTTTTTCTTTTTTAACTCTGATTAAAACATTTCAATATCATACAATAAAAAAAAAAACAACAAATTAGGACCAAACCTCTTATAAGTCTATGGGGTTTCGAACATGTGTGCTGTAAAATGGTGCTAGTAAGTGCTAGGAGGCTGCAGGCAGGACAATTACACTTACCAAGTCTCCTGCACAGCTGTCATACTACTTCTGGGTCCAATCATTAACTCTCATGCATATTCACTGCTTCCCCACCCACCCTCTGTGACAGTGTCTGAGATTACAGAGAACAATAGAGGAAAATAGGGTTTTTTTGAGCCGCGCCAATGATCACTTCTCAGGTATTCAGATTAATGGATCTTTATTTTGCACAGGTCTACGCGTTTCTGGAGTCTCAGCTCCCTTCCTCAGGACCATCAGGCATAAGAACACATCAAATCTACCATAATGGAGACTAACATAGTATAAATACATTTGATGACATCACAAGACCGCCCCTGACAAGAAAAAGAAAAAAAAAAGGCGGGAAAGGGTGCATTGCAGTGAAGCATGATGCAATACAAGTAACTTCATGAAGGATGTGAAAAATAAAATCAATTATAGTGGCGATAACACATATCTCAGATCGTGAAATAATGAAATTACTCAAAACATATGTGCAGGGAGGACATATGAAATGAACCTAGAACTCACTTAGACATGTCAGTGCTGGAAAATCCAGGAATGTAGGATAGATCAGTGAGAGCATGAGACCACGCATCCAACAAGGCAATTACTGTTTCCAGGTGATGGAAGAAAAGAAACAGTCAAAATGCCCTGAATCCGTGAAAAAAATATATAAGAGAAAAAAAATCCATAGCCCAGGTTCCAGATGGAAAAAAGTCCAAGGATCAAGGAACCGCTTAGGAACATGATGTAGTGAGTGACTTCAAGAAAGTTCAGGAGCGTGGGGAAAAAAAAAACCTTCCACATGCGCAAAAAGCAAGTGCCAGAACCAGAAGGTGAAATGTGTGCAGGACCGTGAGAAGAAAAATTACGGCGCTAGCGCTGAGAGCCAGGGAGCAAGTGGATAGCATTGAATTAGAGTGAATGGAGTAAGACATGTAGCAAAACAACAATAAATGTGCACTAATCAGACCTGAATAGACTAGATCATGTATAATAGCCGGAGGAAATAAATGTATATATATAGAGAGGACACCTAAAGAAAGAGCAAGGAAGCTCCTGCAGAGCGTCAGATCAAATAATGTATATTAAAATATAGGATTAGTGTGGAAAGAAAAGCAGAGACTAGGAACCAGAAAAAAGCCATGTCCCAAGTGCAAGACTGCAAACCATCGTGGTGAGCTACCAGTGATGCCGGGGATCAAAGAGATGTACCTCTACTACAAAAAATTGTAGGAGAGAAAACAACGGGGTGTAAAAAATGTGATAATAAAGGGTGGGTGATGCAATCACCATATAGTATGTCTGCTAATGATGCAATAAAAGTGAATATATATATATATATATATATATATATATATATAAATATATACATACACATTAAATTTTAGAAGAGCGCCCCCAAGTAGGAAGGGCAAGGAAAAAAAAATATATATTGTGAGGTAGCGTGGTCGGCTGCGCAGCAGAAGACACGGGATCCAGGCACCAAGGTTCACAGCACACGGTTTAATATTCAAACAAAAGTCCACAACAGTACACATGTGCCTCTCCGGCAGAGAACTCAGGGAGTTGTGATCACTCCCTCACACCCGGCACCCCCGCCCTTGTTCCTGTTTCCTTTTAACCCTTCCTTAAGCCTGTAGGGAAACAGCATTAACCCTGGAGTGGAGTTACTTTCTATCATGGAGTGAGCACAACCGGGGCGAGACATACCGGCCGTCATAGATAACCCCGGTCACAGTCTCACATACCCCCCCTCAGTTCAAGCGAGCGGGGTTGAACTCCTGCCATCAAACACGGGCCGCGGGACAAGGCATCGGCGTTGCCCTGCAACCTACCGGCCCGGTGTTCAACCATAAACCGGAAGTTCTGCAGAGAAAGGAACCACCGGGTAACCCGGGCATTCCGTTCCTTGGCGGACCTCATCCAGACCAGTGGAGAGTGATCCGTCACCAAGCGAAACTGTCGTCCCAGCAGGTAATAGCGTAGGGACTCCAAGGACCACTTGATCGCCAGGCACTCCTTCTCCACTACGCTATAATTCCGCTCGGGAGGGGTGAGCTTCCTACTTAAGAAGGTGACGGGGTGTTCCTCCCCCTGAACCACCTGAGACCGCACTGCCCCCAGGCCGACCTCCGAGGCGTCAGTCTGTACTATGAACTCCTTCCGGAAATCAGGGTTTACAAGAACGGGCTGTCCGCACAGGACCCCTTTCAGGGCCCGGAAGGAGTCCTCGGCCTGCGGAGTCCAGCGCACCATGACGGACTTCTTGCCTTTGAGAAGGTCCATCAAGGGGGCTGATAGTCCCGCAAAATCTTTTACAAACCTCCTGTAGTACCCCACGATACCCAGGAAGGCCCTAACCTGCTTCGTGGTCAGGGGTCTAGGCCACTTCTGGATCGCCTCAACCTTGTTAATTTGGGGCTTAATCACTCCTTGGCCTATTACGTAGCCCAAGTAGCGGGCTTCCGTGAGTCCCAACGCACATTTCTTGGGATTGGCTGTCAATCCGGCTGTTCGAAGCGCGTCTACCACCGCTTGTACCTGTTCCAAGTGGGTCGGCCACTCGGAGCTGTAAATAATGATGTCATCAAGGTACGCTGATGCATACGCCTGGTGGGGTTCCAGCACCAAGTCCATCAACCTCTGGAACGTGGCCGGAGCGCCATGTAACCCAAAAGGCAAGACAACATAGTGGAAGAGACCCTCCGGCGTAACAAAAGCGGTTTTCTCCTTGGCGGACTCCGTCAGTGGCACCTGCCAGTACCCCTTGGTCAGGTCGAGCGTGGTGAAATATCGCGCCTGTCCCAGCCTATCAATCAGCTCATCCACCCGGGGCATGGGGTAGAGATCGAACTTGGATATTTTGTTCAATCTCCTAAAGTCATTGCAGAACCTTAAGGAGCCATCGGGTTTTGGTATTAGGACAATGGGACTAGCCCATTCACTCCGGGATTTTTCGATGACCCCCAGGCGTAGCATTGTCTTCACTTCCTCTGATATGGCTTGTCTTCGAGCCTCCGGCACCCGGTATGACTTCAGGCGTACCTTCAGGTGAGGCTCGGTGACAATGTCATGTCGTATCAGACTGGTCCTACCCGGCAACTCGGAGAAGACCTCGGGGTTCTGCTGAACCAGCCGTCTGGCCTCTCGCCTCTGTTGCTTGGTGAGGGCTTCTCCAATCCTTACTTCCGGTTCGTCCTCTCCGGAGGTTGCTGGAGCCAGGTTTGAACGACCCGAAGAGGAGGGAGATGGGGGAAAA
Source organism: Anomaloglossus baeobatrachus (assembly GCF_048569485.1). Classification (NCBI taxonomy): domain Eukaryota; kingdom Metazoa; phylum Chordata; class Amphibia; order Anura; family Aromobatidae; genus Anomaloglossus; species Anomaloglossus baeobatrachus. The sequence continues at coordinate 212,109,150 of NC_134353.1, read as the reverse complement.
TCAACCATCAGGCTTTCCCGTTCCTGCCAAGGTTTTAATAGGTTGACATGGTATATTTGTTCAGGTTTCCGCCTACCAGGCTGCAATACCTTATAGTTGACCACCCCGACTCTTTCCTTTATCTCGTAGGGGCCTTGCCACTGAGCCAGGAATTTACTCTCTGCCGTGGGGATCAATACCAACACCCGATCCCCGGGTTTAAAGGTCCGCACGGTGGCTTGTCTATTGTAGCGGCCGCTTTGCGCGGCCTGAGCCTCCTGTAAATGCTCCTTCACAATTGGCATGACCGCGCTTATGCGGTTCTGCATTCCTAAAATGTGTTCAATCACACTTTTATGGGGGGTGGGCTCTTGCTCCCATGTTTCCTTTGCCAGGTCCAACAATCCCCGGGGATGTCGCCCGTATAACAACTCAAAAGGCGAAAACCCCGTGGATGCCTGTGGCACCTCTCGTATGGCAAACATCAAATAGGGAAGCATCATATCCCAGTCTTTCCCGTCTTTGGAAATCACCCTTTTGAGCATGGTTTTCAGGGTTTTATTGAATCGTTCCACTAAACCATCCGTCTGAGGATGATACACAGACGTACGCAACTGCTTGATCTGGAGTAGCCGGCATAGCTCTTTGGTCACTTTAGACATGAATGGGGTCCCCTGATCCGTAAGGATTTCCTTGGGCAACCCCACCCGGCAGAACACAGCAAACAACTCCCGAGCTATAAGCTTCGCCGCAGTATGTCTGAGAGGTATCACCTCTGGATACCGGGTGGCATAGTCAACGATCACTAGGATATGTTGGTGCCCTCGAGCAGACTTTACGAGGGGCCCCACCAGATCCATCCCTATCCGTTCAAAAGGGACTTCTATAATGGGTAACGGTACCAACGGACTGCGAAAGTGGGTCAGGGGTGCGGTAAGCTGACGCTCCGGGCAGGTTTCGCAGAACTGTTTTACCTCCCCAAAGACCCCGGGCCAATAGAACCTTTGCAATATTCGCTCCTGCGTTTTCTTGACCCCTAGGTGGCCACTCATCAGGTGTTTATGAGCCAAGTCGAGGACCCGCCGGCGATACGGCTGGGGCACCACCAACTGCTCTACCCCTACGCCCCGTATTTCATCTACCCGGTAGAGTAAATCCTGCTTAAGAGCGAAATGGGGGTACCTTACCTGGGCACCGGGCAGCTGTGCCACCCCGTCAACTACTGTCACCCGACTCCGGGCATGTATTAATGTAGGGTCCTGGAGTTGGGCTGTCCCAAACGTATCCGGGGATGCCTCCAACTCCGGGATGGGTTCAACCGTCTCAGCCTCTCCTGCCAATACCTCTAGGGGCGACCTATCGGGTTCACATTCTGTCCCTATCATGGGAACCCCTACGGCAGGCGTCCCGGATTCAGGATTGTAGGGCTCAGGTCCCGGACTGACCAATATCTGAGGGGACTTAGGAGGTCCCTTCCATAAAGTCCAAAAATAGGGCAATTCCCTTCCTAGGATCACGTCATAGGGAAGAGTGTTAATAAGTCCCACCTCATGTTGCACCTGACCGCAAGGTGCTGTGATGGTGACAATCCCCGTGGGATAGTCTCGGCGGTCCCCATGTATGCAAACCACCCCCACGGTACGTCCTGTGGCCTTTACTTTAGCCCTTAGGGTTGATCGCACAAGGGTCACTAAGCTTCCGGAATCCAACAAGCCTGTAACCGGACATCCATTCACCTGTATTTGGCACAAGTGGGCCTCAGTCTCTGGGTAGACCAGGTCAGCGGTACACACCACCTGAGCATACATTGAACCCCGCCGGGTAACCCCACAATCCATGGGCTCCGTGGTGAGTGGACACTGGGCTTCCATATGTCCCACCCGCTGGCACCGCCAACATCTAATAGGGAAGGAAACCCCCTTGACGAGTTGTCGTTTAGGGTACATAGCCTTCTGGACCTCAGGGACGGAGGGTGCGGCCTCAGATGGGACGGTAGCGGACTCCCACACCGGTGTCAGCGGTGGGTCCTTGGCCCTAGGCTTGGAGGGGCCGGACCGATGGGCGGTACACAAAGTCTCAGTGTCCCGTATCAAGTCCTGCGTAGCCACATGCCGCTCTACCAGGCCCACTAATTGGTCCAGGGTACTTGGGTCGCCCTGTCCAACCCACCGTTGAATGGTGACGGGTAAAGTGCGTACAAAACGATCAACAACTACCCTTTCCACCATTTGCGCCGGGCTCAGAGTGTCAGGCTGCAACCACTTTTTTACGAGATGCAACAAGTCATAGGCCTGGGAGCATACGGGTTTGGCTTCCTCATAGAACCACTGATTTACCCGCTGAGCCCGTACATAGGTATTCACCCCCATCCGAGCAAGTATTTCGGCTTTCAGGGTCGCATATTCTAAGGCGTCCTCGGTACAGAGGTCCAGGTATGCTTTTTGGGGCTCCCCCGTCAGATAGGGCGACAATACCTCAGCCCACTGGGGGGTCGGCAGTTTTTCCCGCTCGGCCACCCGCTCAAACACCGCCAGGAACGCTTCCACATCATCCCCCGGGGTCATCTTTTGCAACGCTTGTCTCACCGCTTTCCGGACGCTGCCGTCGTCACCCGGTCCCGGGGTTGTTGCTGCCGGTCCGGCACGGATCGACTTGGCCAGGAGGACCATCTGTTCTTGGTGCCTCTGTTCCTGCAATTTCAAGGATTGCTGCTGATGATCCAACGTCCGGAGCAGGTGTGTATTCGTCTGTTGTTGCTGTGCAGTAGCCTGAGCCAGCTGCTTTAGTATGTCCTCCATGGCGTTGCCGGGTTTGGGCTGTAGTATAGCCGCTTGAATCCAGGACATGTGCTACCGGGTCACCAGAAATGGAAGCTACACCTCACCGGGCTGGCATGCCCGCCAATTCTCCACCATATGTGAGGTAGCGTGGTCGGCTGCACAGCAGAAGACACGGGATCCAGGCACCAAGGTTCACAGCACACGGTTTAATATTCAAACAAAAGTCCACAACAGTACACATGTGCCTCTCCGGCAGAGAACTCAGGGAGTTGTGATCACTGCCTCACACCCGGCACCCCCGCCCTTGTTCCTGTTTCCTTTTAATTCTTCCTTAAGCCTGTAGGGAAACAGCATTAACCCTGGAGTGGAGTTACTTTCTATCATGGAGTGAGCACAACCGGGGCGAGACATACCGGCCGTCATAGATAACCCCGGTCACAGTCTCACAATATATATATATATATATATATATATATGTATATATATATATTGTGTGTTCGAGGCAATTATTGCTAATAAAAAACCAGATATGAATCTGTGTCCCAAAAAAAAAACCTTATAGATATGATGCATGATGATAATAAAAGCATAAAATAGACCTGGCATAAAACATAGCTAAAAACCTATAAAGGATACACAATGTGAAACTATACACCATGTTACAAGAATTAATAAAAACATAAAAAATAAAAAATGTAATGTAAAAAGCACTTAGGCACTCAAAACATATATGAATATAAATATAAAATAAATATATAAACAAACAACCCGATGGTATTTAATAAAACAGATCCGTGACCTTATTGAGGCCACGAGGTTTTAACGTATTGAGTTTATAAATCCAATATGTTTCTTTCTTATTAAGAACCTCTATCCGATTAGATATGTATGGGGGTATATATTCTATAGGGGTGACCTTTAGTTTGATTTTTTTGTCATGATATAGAGTAGTATGTCGGGATAGTCCATGAAGCATAAAACCCACTTTTATTGCATCATTAGCAGACATACTATACGGTGATTGCATCACCCACCCTTTATTATCACATTTTTTACACCCCGTTGTTTTCTCTCCTACAATTTTTTGTAGTAGAGGTACATCTCTTTGATCCCCGGCATCACTGGTAGCTCACCACGATGGTTTGCAGTCTTGCACTTGGGACATATGTTTTTTTCTGGTTCCTAGTCTCTGCTTTTCTTTCCACACTAATCCTATATTTTAATATACATTATTTGATCTGACGCTCTGCAGGAGCTTCCTTTGCTCTTTCTTTAGGTGTCCTCTCTATATATATACATTTATTTCCTCCGGCTAGTATACATGATCTAGTCTATTCAGGTCTGATTAGTGCACATTTATTGTTGTTTTGCTACATGTCTTACTCCATTCACTCTAATTCAATGCTATCCACTTGCTCCCTGGCTCTCAGCGCTAGCGCCGTAATTTTTCTTCTCACGGTCCTGCACACATCACCTTCTGGTTCTGGCACTTGCTCTTTGCGCATGTGGAAGGTTTTTTTTTTTCTCCCCACGCTCCTGAACTTTCTTGAACGCACTCACTACATCATGTTCCTAAGCGGTTCCTTGATCCTTGGACTTTTTTCCATCTGGAACCTGGGCTATGGATTTTTTTTCTCTTATATATTTTTTTCACGGATTCAGGGCATTTTGACTGTTTCTTTCCTTCCATCACCTGGAAACAGTAATTGCCTTGTTGGATGCGTGGTCTCATGCTCTCACTGATCTATCCTACATTCCTGGATTTTCCAGCACTGACATGTCTAAATGAGTTCTAGGCTCATTTCATATGTCCTCCCTGCACATATGTTTTGAGTAATTTCATTATTTCACGATCTGAGATATGTGTTATCGCCACTATAATTGATTTTATTTTTCACATCCTTCATGAAGTTACTTGTATTGCATCATGCTTCACTGCAATGCACCCTTTCCCGCCTTTTTTTTTTTTTTTGTCAGGGGCGGTCTTGTGATGTCATCAAATGTATTTATACTGTGTTAGTCTCCATTATGGTAGATATGATGTGTTCTTATGCCTGATGGTCCTGAGGTAGGGAGCTGAGACTCCAGAAACGCGTAGACCTGCGCAAAATAAAGATCCATTAATCTGAATACCTGAGAAGTGATCATTGGCGCGGCTCAAAAAAACCCTATTTTCCTCTATTGTTCTCTGTTATCTGCAGTCTGGGTTGCTGCTGCCTTGATCAAAACTTTCCATGCCTGCATAGTAGTTGTGACTTTCACAACTTCACTTGGTGAGTAGTACTGCTCCCTGTCTCTATCCCGTGTGTTATTGGGGTAAAACCCTATTGCGCTTCTTCTCCACAGCTTTTTACTCAACAGTGTCTGAGATTGGTTGCCGTCAGACTGCCAGCATCTGTGATTGGTTGTGGAGTGTAAAAATAAATAATTAGGAAAAAAATGGCGTAGGGTCCCCTGTATTACGATACCCAGCGCAGATAAAGCAGACAACTACAGGCTGCAGCACCCAGCTGTGTGCGTTATCTTGGCTGTGTATCAAAATACAAAGAACCCCATGCAGCTTTTTTTAATTATTTTAATAAATAATTTAATAACCATGGGCCTCTCTAGCTTGCGGATACCATCTCCCAGCTGTCTGCTTTTATCTTGGCTGGGTATAAAAATTGCATGACGTTTGTTGTTAAATTATGAATGCTCAGAGTAGCCGAAATGCATTATTTCAGCGCATTATCAATAAATCTTCTTCCGTCTACGATCATGTATTAGTGTGGAAATTGTACCTAGTCCTTAGGAGCGCTCCATGAGACCTTTTATCCTGCTACTATTTTCAGCTTTTTTTTTTTTAGCAGAGTCCTGAAAATTTTGTTGCAAAATGGACTGATATTTAGAATTGTTAAAGAAGTACTCTCATTACAGTTTCTATCCTCTTAATATTGTACTCACTTTTATAAAGCTAATAATAGCACAGCGCTTTACAAATGTGATAATCACTGTCCCCATTGAGACTTACAATCTAAAGTCCCTATCAGTCTGTCTTTGGAGTGTGGGAGGAAACCCACACAAACACGGGGAGAACATACAAACTCCTTGCAGATTTTGTCCTTGGTGGAATTTGAACCTAGTACTAACCACTGAGCCACCATGCACTAATCATATTGTATAGCACAGTGTACTTACAATTATTCATTTTTACTTTCTACCTAGTTAATTCTTCTCTTTTTTTTCTTCTCTATGCAGAGACAGAAAGTCTCTTTTTCTCCGTATAAGTCACAACCATTTTCAACTCCTGACCAAGCTGCTCCCCTCTCCCCCCTTGACAATGACTTTTGCAGTGATGGTTCATGAAAGAAAAAGAGACTTCCTATTACTACATAGAGCTTGGAAGGATTCTGCTAGTCAGCTTTTAATCATGTGATGTCTTAGACATTAATTGGGTAGAAGGGCAAAATCTGCAATTCTAAGAATACAGTGCTATATTATATGATAAATGTAATATATTAAGAGGATAAAGATTTAACGGGAGTTCTTTTTTTGCCTCTACCTTTATTAAAGTTCCAGCTGCCGAAAAACAGCCCCAAAGCATAATGCTGCCTCCACCATGCTTTACGGTGGCTATGGTGTTCTTTTGGTTTTGGCTTTGTGCCAAACATACCACCCGGAATTAAGTCCAAAAACTTCAACGTGGACCTCATCATACAATAACACATTTTCCCACATGCTTTTGGAAGATTTAATGTAGATTTAATGTAGATTCTAGCAAAACATATCCTGGTTTATATGATTTTATTTGTATGAAAAGGCTTCCATCCTACCCAGGAAAAGCTATTAAGAATACGGGAGATTGTTGTCATTCTTGCATCTCCTTTAATAGCACTGTAGGCCTCTTATGAATCTTTGATTTAATTAACAGGTTACCCACCTTGTGCAGCAATAACTGAATAATTTTTCAGCTAATAGTTGATTGGTTTTGCACATCATCGGTTTGTAGGAGTTTTAATCCATTCTTCCATACAAAACAGCTTCAACCATGTTGGTGGGTTTTCTCCAATGAACTGCTCATTTTATGTTCTGTCACAGACTGCATATGCCCTGACATTTCTTTTAGAATTTGCTGCTAAAAATCAGAATTCATTGTTCCATGAATGATGGCAAGACTCCTTAGCCCAGATGTAGCAAAACAAGTCTAAACCATGAAACTACTACCACTGTGTTTTATAGATAGTATGTGGTTTTTCTTCTGTAATGCAGTGATTTCTTTCTCCAAAATAACGGTTCCAATTTAATGAATAAAAAAAGCTATATTTTAGTGTCATTGGTCTCCAAAACCTTGTTCGAATAGCCTTTTGCTTGTCCAGGTGATTTGTGCCAAACTGCAGATGGGCAGCAATACTCATTTTGCAGAGCAGTAGCTTTCTCTTTGCAATCCTGTTTTGCACACCATGGTTGTTCAGTGTCCTCCTGAGGTTGTAGGCCTTTTGTTTCATAAGGTGGTGTCACACACAGCGACAACGACGTCGCTGCTACGTCACCATTTTCTGTGACGTAGCAGGGACGTCCCGTCGCTGTCGCTGTGTGTGACATCCAGCAACGAGCTGGCCCCTGCTGTGAGGTCGCCGCTCGTTGCTGAATGTCCTGCTTCATTTTTTGCTCGTCGCTCTCCCGCTGTGAATTACACATCACTGTGTGTGACAGCGAGAGAGCGACGAACTGAAGCGAGCACAGAGCAGGAGCCGGTTTCTGGCAGCCTGCGGCAACCTGTAACCAAGGTAAACATCGGGTAACCAAGAAGTCCTTTCCTTGGTTACCCGATATTTACATTATTTACTAGCAACGCCGCTCTCACACTGCCAGTGCCGGCTCCCTGCTCCCTGCTCTCCTAGCCAGAGTACACATCGGGTTAATTACTCCAGCTACGTGAGGAGGGAGCCGGCACTGGCAGCGTGAAAGCACACCGCTTAGCGCTGGCTCCCTGCACACTTAGCCGGAGTACACATCGGGTAAATAAACCAATGTGTACCCTGGCTAGGAGAGCAGGGAGCCAGCGCTAAGCGTGTGCGCTGGTAACCAAGGTAAATATCGGGTAATGGTTACTCGATATTTACCTTAGTTACCAAGTGCAGCATGGCTTCCACAGCGATACGTGTCGTTATGATCGCTGCTGCGTCTGCTGTGTTTAACAGCTAAGCAGCGATCATAACAGCAACTTACTAGGTCGCTGTTGCGTCACAGAAAATGGTGACGTAACAGCGACGTCGCTGTCGCTATGTGTGAACCCAGCTTTAGAGGTTACTTTCGGTCGCTTTGTGTACTCAGAGTATTATATGAATTAATTTTGGAGTGACCTTACTTGCTCGACCACTCATGAGGAGGGTAGTAATAATCTTGAATTTCTTCCATTTGTACACATCTCTCTGACTGTGAATTTTTGGAGTCCAAACTCTTTAGTAAAGATTAGTGAACATGTGGAAGTTTGGTTCGCTGGCAGCAAATGAACCGAATCTCCTCGTCTCCGAGCATGGCCCGAGGAGGTTTGAAATCACTGATTGGCAGTTTGAGTCTCCACCCACATACAGCCAGCCAAAAGCAGAATACTGCCATGGGAAGGTGGGTGAGCTTTGTTCATTTTTTTGGTTTTTTGTTACACACTATATGTGATGTGATTATTCTGTTGTTATCCTCATTGTGCGCCATGCAAACACTGCCAACGGTTCGCACAGGGCTGAGCACCAAGTGTACCTGAACATAGCAAGCTCATGCGAGTTAAGTTTCCACGTAATGGATCCAAACTCTGAAACCTATTTTTAAGTTGGTGTTTGGTTTGAAAACCAAACTTTCGGTTCGCTCATCTCTAGAAATGGTTTTAAAACCTTTTTCAAGCCTGATGATAATCAACAACTCTTTTCTGAGGTCGTCAGAAATGTTCTTTGTTTAAGCCATTATACACTTCCACAAATGTGTTAGAAAGATTAGACTTTGACAGATCTCTATTTTTAAATAAATCATGTCGCCCACTCACACCTGATTGTCATTCCATTGATTGAACACCAGACTCTAATTTCCCCTTCAAATTATTTGCTAATATGTGATATTGTATAATTTTCTTGCATCTAATATTTAATTTATTTTTCTAGCTACATTTAGGGCTTGTGTGAAAATCTGTAATAGTTTTAGGTAAATTTTATTTATAAATATGGAAGATTCTGAAGTGTTTTCTGAACAAGCTTTTAGGCCCCACTGTATACTTACAAATTTGCATAAACATATAAATTTATACAGACGGAATACATACTAAATAGTACAAAATACTTTTAAAGATATACAGTACCCCAAACATTGGTTAATGATGAGAGCAGTGACACTAACTCAAGATGAATGTCTTGCCCTAAATACTAGCAAAACAGATGAAGTGACGCGCCCACGAGGTCTGAGGGTTTTACTCGTCACCGGGCCGGTGGTGTCGGTTTGGGATGTTGCGGTGGCCTGGCCCGGTTCTGTGGTTCCGTTGATGTCAATAAATGATGTTGGGAGTAGTTGTCTCATGACTCCACCTGTGGTGTGCAGCTACGATGGGAGCCGCCACTCTGGGGAGTCTCTCTCTTCTGGGGTGGATGATGACACAGCTCAGGTGTTTCAGCTCTCCACAGGAGAGCTTGGCCCCAGGGAGGATGATGTTGGTGGTAGCCTATAGCGCCAGAGCGCAGGAGCGCTGGCAATTATGGGGACGACACAGTGGCTGTGGTCAAAGTTCTCTTTACTCACTGTACTGTCACCCTTGGAGTGGTGGTTTCCGCTGTGATGAGTCCCAGTCGATCCCGGATAGTTCGGAGGTCACCACCAGTGTTCCCGCTGTGTGTCTTTTCTGGCAGGAATTCCTCCACTCCAATGTCTAGTTTGTGGAGCGGGCCATGGGTGCTCACTGCGCGCTCCGCAGACCCTGGGATCCCCCTTCTGCAGTAGAAAGCCCGGCTGAGCCTCCTGCTCCAAGCCTCGGGCCCCGTGATGCTCCCTGAAGTGTCCTGTTGCCTGGACCAAGGTCCTGACTTGTCTTCTGTCTGCTGGGTGCAGACTCAACTGACTAAATGTTTGTTGCTCCTACTCCCCCCAGTGGTGCCCGCCCCCCCTAGGTGGTTGTCCTAGTGACCAGAAAGTCCCATGCCTCGTGATGGCCACCCCTGCATCTACCCTAGTTCAATCCCAGTGGGAAAGCACCTAAACTGTGTGTTGTGTGAATGTGATGAACACCAGTGAATAACCTCCTCCTTACCCGGGATGAGTACTGTCCCTTAAGTGAGATGTAATACTCTGTGGCAACGGAAGCCTCAAGGATGCCACAGAAGCCTATGAAACAAATTTTATTACCACTTATAGTCGATCACACACATCTATCAGAATTTTTTTTTTTTTAAATATATACAGGTACATACTTACTAGAGATCCAAATTTGAAACATTATCTCCAAACAAGACCTCAACTTATGTTTAAGAGCACGCCAAATCTCTGGAACATTATTGCCCCTAGTAAATTTAAAAACAGCAATGAAACTTGTCAGGAACAGCACCACCATCATCATCGACTTGTCAGGAACACCATTTGCTCATGACACACATGCTTCAGTTGATACTGTAAAGGGGAATTATGCGTCTCATAATCACTTATTGACTCAGTAGTATAGGCTAGCCATAAGCTAAATTCCCATAAAAAATAACCTTTTATTTATCATTGAAAAGGTATAAAATTTACCATAAAGTGTAACACTCACCCTAATAGTGTAGGGGCAAAAAACAGGTAGATACCAGAATTAGTATTATGAAAAAGGGGAGGGGGGGAAATATCCCTAATTTACCCCTAATTTTGACCTTACCTATCAATGGAGGGCATGACGCCCTAGGGTTGTGGCGCCCCCATTCACCGACGGGAGACCCTAAAGTAACCCTATATTGCCCTACACTACACTAATATGTGCACCAAACGTGAATTTAAATATTAAAATGCAAATTCCTGATATAGCTTGCCAACATAATAGCATAACTTATCTGGCAGAGGTGCATCAGATCCTCATGATGACGTCTGATCATGAGGATCTGATGCACCACTGCCAGATTAGTTAGGCTACTATGTTGGGAAGCTATGCTATCAGGAGTTTGCATTTTAATGTTTAAATCCACGTTTAATGCACATATTGGTGTAGTGTGGGGCAATATAGGGTGACTTTAGGGTCTCCCATTGGTGAATGGGGGCGCCACAACCCTAGGGCATCATACCCTCCATTGATAGGTAGGGTCAAAATTAGGGGTAAATTATGGATATCCCCCCCCTCTTTCCCCCTTTCCATTATACTAATTCTGGTATCTACCTGTTTTTTTGCCCCTACACTATTAGGGTGAGTGTTACACTTTATGGTAAATTTTCTACCTTTTAAATGATAAATTAAAAGTTATTTTTTATGGGAATTTTTTTTTCTTCTGGTCTTTAATATATTGGTTTCCTTTGTATAATTAGCTGCGGCTTTGGTTTGGTTCTAACCATTAGCTAAGCACATCCCACAGTCAGTTCCCACATCCACACCACACTTTCACTGCCACCACTTGTGATTTTGCTAGGCCAGTGGGATACCTGCAGTGGGTCACTCACTGGGTCACATATGCAGATGGAATGACCACATCTATAGATCTATATCTATTATAGTTAATATGGATGTGGTCATTTTATCTGCATGTAATAAAAATAACAAGAAAAAGAGTATACCTTTCAGGAATCACGAAGGACTCAATGGTTTAGAAAAATAGAAAAACCTTTATTACAAAAGCAGCATAAACATGTCCCAGCTTTGGGAGTGATAGGAGCACACAAAAGGACAAACATTTAAAAGCCAAAGGCGTAATTCCCCAACACACCAAACCCCATACAGTTATACAAGGTCAATGAACCATAGAGTATCTATGTGAATAATGTACAATACAAAAAACACTCACAACCTCCCTTGGATCAGATATGATGGGTGTCTATTAGAACAATTATTAGTGGTCGGCATAGAACATCAGACATTTAATGAAACATAAGGACATATTCAGATGTTAATGTGGCTCAAATGTATACTGGGTTTAAACCTTGTATGCTTCACATTTAATACAATACAGAAGCTAGATATATCTAGACAGAGGAGTTGTTTGCCAAAATGTCAACGATAATATTAAGACCTATGTTCCTCCATATATGTAAACGGACATATGCCAGACCTAAAATACAAGTTTAGACTGAGAATACGTCATGCTCTAGACCCACATATTCACTTCACCCATATATACATTTGGGAGCAAAGACACACTGCCCAGGTCAGGACATAAACCCTGCAGTCTGCTCTATGCCGACTCAAAATAATTGTTCTAATAGAGACCCATCACATCTGATCCAAGGGAGGTTGTGAGTGTGTAACGGTGTGCCGGGGGTGCCTGGGGGGTTGCTGTAATGGCCGCTTTATGCATCAGACTGACCCCCGGCCCGGCCGTCACTGTTAGAACAGGGGTGTTGTTTGTGGGGCAGAGTGTGGATGGCAGGGGCATTTCGCCAGACTCAGGTAAACACCGCAGACAGGCATCTGGTGAACCAAAAGGCATTTTATTGCACATAACTTCTATACAGTTTCGGTACACAAATCTTCCAGCTTCCAAATCACAATTCTTGCCGGGGGACTGCTCCTCTTTCTCTTCAGCGGGCGTTACCCGGCTACTCTTGTTTCTCTTCAACTATGCTCGTACTCCGGCTACTACAGGCTTTGCCCATAAACTTCTGCTTCTCTGTCTATGCTTCTGCGGGTCTTACCCGTACACTGCTGGTTCTTGATCGAGGCACTTTTCCTTTTCTCTCTTTGGCTATGTGCCACGGTCGCTCCCACACTCTGCCCCGTTGCTTCTTCTCTCTGCACCAACAGACTCACTCACTACAACTCTCACTCTGCTGCAGAGCCCTCTAACCCTCCCCCTAGGCTGTCCTGCTCCTCCTTTCTCCTATACTGCTCCCATGGGGACCACTGTTCCATCCTGACACCTAGTGGGGAAACCCGTTATTGCTGTAAAACACAAATAACATCACATCAACATCTTTAACTTCTCTGGCTACCCCAGCGTGAGGCATCTTCAGGGGGGGAAACTGCTTCTTCGTTCTAGGGGTCCGTCCACCCCTTACATCCCTCCCGTCTTTTACCTTAGCCTCCCGGCAAGGTTCGGATCTGCAAGACAAAACCTGACCAACAAAACACATACACCTGGTTGCAAAGCAATCTCTTCTCTTTATCAAATAAAACTTTAAAACCATCACATAAAAGCACAACCAATGGGCACACAAGTCCGGTGCCCGGAGTCCCTCCAAGGGAGCTCCCAGTCTTAGTAGTATCTTTGCCCGGAGGCTATTCTCAGCGCTCCCGGTCTTAGCTGACCTTCCGCCCGGAGGCTATTCCTAGCGCTCCCGGTCTTCCGTAGGCAGACAAATAACAAACAATAAGATTTCCTTAACAGTCACGGAGGGAGTCCCTGCACAGTCCGGCATCAGGCTCCTCCCGGGCTCAGTACCTTGAACGTTGCTGCAACTGAGAACAGTCACCGGCTTGGAACAGTACCGGTTCTTGAAAACATCTATGTCCGTCACCTCTGTTTACTGGTATCTCACGCAGGGTGGTAAGCGCGCAGCCATTCAGCCCGCTGGGCCCTCACGTACTCGGAGAGGGATTGGCCTGGTAAGCGGCGCAGCCTACGGAACGGCTCGTAACTTGGTTGCGGCTCTGACTCCCCGGCCTCCGGGTTTGGCCCCTCAGCCCCCAGCGGGGGTGATGGGGTAGCTGGACGGGACGGCTGTGGGCTGCTAACAACGACCACCGGATGCGACACCATGCTCTGGCGAATCGCCAATATCGCCGGTGCTTCCTTCGCCTGATCCCCTTCTGCCGGCTCGGCTACCGGTTCAGCAACTGCTTCTGGCGATGCCGCCGGAGTGCTTCTTGGCAGACAAACATCAGCAATCACTGGTCTCTGCTGCGTGTGTCTCCGGTACTGACAATCCTCCCACTCTATCTCTTGCTGCCACTGCGCGGCCTCCTGGACAGTGGGCATCCGGGTCACCCCTACTGCAAATAGGCCCCGGCATCCCACTTCTCTCCGGAACTTCACCTTCTCCCCCGGGTACAGGGTATGGAGACGTTGGGGTAACCCCTCAGTGTCCAGATTGACCCGATTATAAAAGAAGTGATCCCCGGTCTCATCGTCTTCTATGAACCCGTATCCCTCGGCCTGATTAAACTTGACCACGGTGCCAATGCTACACTGCCGGTCAAATTCTTCACTAAGGGGTCCGGCCATCATCTCTCTGGCCACGGTCTCGGCCAGAAGCCTTTCTTGCACCGGGTCTATCTCAGGCGGCGGGGACTGTCGCCGGGTTAGAGGCGCCAGCTTCACCGGCTCCCAGATAAATCCCCACTCATCTTCTTCAAACTCTGGGGCGTGCTGCTCTCCCGGGGCTGGAACTTCTGCGGGGGTTGGAGGTCCTACCTTGACCGACGTAGCCGCCTCCGGACTCTGGAGGGGTGCTCCCAGTGTCTCGCTTCCCAGCTGCAGTTGAGTCTTGTAGGTGGCCCGGACTTCCGTGGTCGTTTCCCCGGTAACAACATCCCACGAGGTGACCCACGTGACTTTTGCGGGCCGCTCCGGACCTCCTGGCACAGCCGGTAACTTTATGGTAGGTGCCTCCTCTACTAAGCTCTGCCTCGGGCGTCCTCTTCCCAGGCTGGTTGTCACCAGCGCGCCCGCTGCAGCTCGCTTCTTTGTCTGCGTCTCCATCTGACTTGTCGCCAGCTGCTGAGTTGGCGTCTCCTGTGGCTCTTCCTGTAATGGCGCCGGGGAAGGTGGAGGCGGGCCTTCTTTTCCCGCCCTTGGATGCACTCCACCCTTGGCCTCACTCACCAAGCCAGCCCAGCATCGGCGACGCCTCTTCTTCCCTGTAGCGCCGCCCACGCCTTTAGTCCTCTGCAGCCTCTTGGGGCAAGTACATCCCCTCTTTAGGCGGCACACTCTGCACTTCTTCCTCTTCACCGCCCAGCTCAGTCTTTTTCGTTTGGCGCCAATTTTTCGCGCGCTCACTGTGTTCGTGAAGACGGCGGCCATCTTAGCGAAAGGTCCAACGCCTTAGGCACCACTTGGTCTTCTTCACATTCTTGGGTCGGGATCCCTTGCAGATAGTCTTCACCCTGCTCGCAGCGCCACTTGTAACGGTGTGCCAGGGGTGCCTGGGGGGTTGCTGTAATGGCCACTTTATGCATCAGACTGACCCCCGGCCCGGCCGTCACTGTTAGAACAGGGGTGTTGTTTGTGGGGCAGAGTGTGGATGGCAGGGGCATTTCACCAGACTCAGGTAAACACCGCAGACATGCATCTGGTGAACCAAAAGGCATTTTATTGCACATAACTTCTATACAGTTTCGGTACACAAATCTTCCAGCTTCCAAATCACAATTCTTGCCGGGGGACTGCTCCTATTTCTCTTCAGTGGGCGTTACCCGGCTACTCTTGTTTCTCTTCAACTATGCTCGTACTCTGGCTACTACAGGCTTTGCCCATAAACTTCTGCTTCTCTGTCTATGCTTCTGCGGGTCTTACCCGTACACTGCTGGTTCTTGATCGAGCTTTGGCTATCTTTGGCTATCTGCCACGGTCGCTCCCACACTCTGCCCCATTGCTTCTTCTCTCTGCACCAACAGACTCACTCACTACAACTCTCACTCTGCTACAGAGCCCTCTAACCCTCCCCCTAGGCTGTCCTGCTCCTCCTTTCTCCTATACTGCTCCCATGGGGACCACTGTTCCATCCTGACACCTAGTGGGGAAACCCGTTATTGCTGTAAAACACAAATAACATCACATCAACATCTTTAACATCTCTGGCTACCCCAGCGTGAGGCATCTTCGGGGGGGGAAACTGCTTCTTCGTTCTAGGGGTCCGTCCACCCCTTACAAGTGTTTTTTGTATTGTACATTATTCACATAGATACTCTATGGTTCATTGACCTTGTATAACTGTATGGGGTTTGGTGTGTTGAGGAATTACGCCTTTGGATTTTAAATGTTTTTAATGTTTGTCCTTTTGTGTGCTCCTATTACTCCCAAAGCTGGGATATGTTTATTCTGCTTTTGTAATAAAGGATTTTCTATTTTTCTAAACCATTGAGTCCTTGGTGATCCCTGAAAGGTATACTCTTTTTCTTGTTATTTCTATTGTGTGCAACTTGTATACCGGGAAATCTCATTGGGTTGTGCCCTTCTCATATTCAGGTTGTCATTCTATCTGCATGTGCTGCAAATATGCAGACCCTGCTAAAACCACTCTACTGCCACGCCTCATTGTTACAATATAAAAAATTATATCAATGGTAACACAATGTTTGTGGTGTACTTCATCACTTTCAATATGTGCAACCTACAATATGTGGGTTGCAATACAGGTCCATTAAAAAATCGTATACCGTATTTTTCATTTTATAACATGCACCGGATTATAAGACGCACCCCAAATTTAGAGATAAAAAAAGGGGTCAGTCTTATACTCTGGTGGTGTTTTACTGGACCGGAGGCGGCAGTGGTGGTGGAGCGGTGTTACAGGAGGCAGGGACGGTGTTGGAGTAGGGCGATGCTGCAGTCTCTGCGGTGGGGGCTGTGCTGGTGGTTGAGGGAGCTGTGCTGGCTGCAGGCACCTTGCTGGCTGTGTGGAGCAGGGCGGTGCGGCGGGTGTCACAGATGCTCTATCAGTGGTGCGGGCTTCAAAGAAATGGTGCCCAGAGTCTGTGTGTGCGCAGATTTAGCTCTCGGCTCAATGACAAGCCGAGATCTCATCTGTGCACATGCCACCTCCTGGCGCCATTTTCATTAAGTCTGCTGCTGGGAGATCAATAGGCTGGAGGCGGCATGTGCGCAGATGAGATCTTGAGTCGAGAGCTCCATCTGCGCACGCACCGGGCACCATTATTTGAAGCCAACAGAGTATCTCACCTGCCACACCACCCTGCTCCACACAGCCCCCACCGCAGCCAGCAAAGCGCTCATACTCCACCTCTCGGTAAGCTACATTTGCATTATAAAACGCTCCCCTCATTTTCCTCCCAAACTTTTGGGATTAAAATCTGAAAAATACGGTACATTTGTCTGATGCCTGAAACAAACTTACAGTCAATGCTCTGGAGCATTGAGGCATTTCTATTAAAAACTTAATGGAGACATTTGAGCATGCAAAATAAAGGATATAGAAAATTAACTCACCTGTATGAGGAGGGAAGCACAGGAGGAAACTCCTAATTGAGAGGCTTCGTGGATCTTTTCTCTACACAAGAGTTCCTTCAGGCTCAAATATTAAGACCTTATTTACCATTATAATTAATACATCTGATATATATTTATATTTAGTACATCTATTGTTTTATAATGATTCTCCATATATTGGAAGAAAACTTGAAGAAATCTTTTATCCAAGTCATTTGTATATCTGGACCTGTTCTCCTTTAGGGATTGTTCAGTAGTAACTATATGATAACGATAAAAAGCCATCTCACCCTTAGTAAGTTGTCCATGTATTCCAGACAAAGAGGAAGCACCAGATCCCATCATAGCTAGACATTGAGTTGTGGATATAGAAAGGAAAAATGATCCAGCTTCCAAGCTAATTCTTTCTTTAAAACTTCTATTGAAAAATTGGTAAAATTATAATAGATATGATGTCACACAAAATCAGGCAAAGAAGCTAAAAAAAAAAAAATGCTAACAAACCAGATGAGATTTGATCGCAACTTGCGTTTCTTAGGGTGTGTGCCCACGATCAGTGTTTGCAGCGTTTCAAATGTAAAGTGTTTTCACTGTGTCCAAAACGCTGCATTGTACAGTACAAGCAGAGTGGATGTGATTTCTAGAAATCCCATGCCACTGTGCTTGTTTTTTCCGCAGCAAACACTGACCTGCAGTGCGGCTTTCTAAGCCATAGCATGTCAATTGTTTGTTTGCTCCAGATTCGCATGCGTCCTCCATAGGGAGAACACAGTGAGAGACTGCAGCACACCAAACCTTGATCGTGGGTACAAGCAGCTGCGTTGTCCTGCGGAGGAGACTCACGGACCCCTAAGTCAGGACTCGCTGTGCCAGGATGAAGTGAGTCCTGATCATGGGCACATACCCTTAGACTTGATTTCCAAATCTAAGAATGCAAGTCGCGTTCGATACACATTTGGTTTGTTAACTTTTTTTTTTTTTTAACCTCCTTTGCCTTATTTTTGTGTGCCACCCTATCATATTTTTAACATTTTTTAAATAAAGCAAGTTTGAAGACATTAATTGGCTTGGAAGCTAAACGTTTTTCCTTTCTATATCAGTAATAACCATATGAACCATAGGAGATGACTTAAGTAGCCGATCCCATGCAGTTTTTTTTACATAATGACTAAGGACAACAGTCTGAAATGCAAATGTTTGTGACTAGGGATGAGCAAACTCAAACTGTAAACTGAACACGGACTTAAAAAAAATCTTGTGTGCAAGTGCTATTCGTATACTTTTAAAGTTTGTTGAAAGACTGCAGCACAGCCAATCAACAAGTTTTTCATCATGGAAAAGATGCCTGTACACTGCTGTGAAAAATTAAATAATTTTTTATTTAAATAATAAGAAAAAAAATGATTTAGGGATCTCTCCTACAGTCATATGAAAAAGTTTGGGCACCCCTATTAATGTTAACCTTTTTTCTTTAGAACAATTTGGGTTTTTGCAACAGCTATTTCAGTTTCATATATCTAATAACTGATGGACTCCGTAATATTTCTGAATTGAAATGGGGTTTATTGTACTAACAGAGAATGTGCAATCTGCATTTAAACTAAATTTGACCGGTGCAAAAGTATGGACACCCTTATCAATTTCTTGTTTTCA
Source organism: Anomaloglossus baeobatrachus (assembly GCF_048569485.1). NCBI lineage: Eukaryota > Metazoa > Chordata > Amphibia > Anura > Aromobatidae > Anomaloglossus > Anomaloglossus baeobatrachus. The sequence continues at coordinate 212,090,444 of NC_134353.1, read as the reverse complement.
ACACTCTTAACTACTTTTTACTGACTTACTGAAGCACTAAATTGGTTTTGAAACCTCATTGAGCTTTGAACTTCATAGGCAGGTGTATCCAATCATGAGAAAAGGTTTTTAAGGTGGCCACTTGCAAGTTGTTCTCCTATTTGAATCAACTATGAAGAGTGGCATCATGGGCTCCTCAAAACAACTCTCAAATGATCTGAAAACAAAGATTATTCAACATAGTTGTTCAGGGGAAGGATACAAAAAGTTGTCTCAGAGATTTAAACTGTCAGTTTCCACTGTGAGGAACATAGTAAGGAAATGGAAGAACACAGGTACAGTTCTTGTTAAGCCCAGAAGTGGCAGGCCAAGAAAAATATCAGAAAGGCAGAGAAGAAGAATGGTGAGAACAGTCAAGGACAATCCACAGACCACATCCAAAGACCTGCAGCATCATCTTCCTGCAGATGGTGTCAATGTGCATCGGTCAACAATACAGCGCACGTTGCACAAGGAGAAGCTGTATGGGAGAGTGATGCGAAAGAAGCCGTTTCTGCAAGCACGCCACAAACCGAGTCGCCTGAGGTATGCAAAAGCACATTTGGACAAGCCAGTTACATTTTTGAAGAAGGTCCTGTGGACTAATGAAACAAAGATTGAGTTGTTTGGTCATACAAAAAGGTCCTATGCATGGAGGCAAAAAACCACGGCATTCCAAGAAAAGCACTTGCTACCCACAGTAAAATTTGGTGGAGGTTCCATAATGCTTTTGGGGCTGTGTGGCCAATGCCGGCTCCAGGAATCTTGTTAAAGTTGAGGGTCGCATGGATTCAACTCAGTATCAGCAGATTCTTGACAATAATGTGCAAGAATCAGTGACGAAGTTGAAGTTACGCAGGGGATGGATATTTCAGCAAGACAATGATCCAAAACACCGCTCCAAGTCTACTCAGGCATTCATGCAGAGGAACAATTACAATGTTCTGGAATGGCCATCCCAGTCCCCAGACCTGAATATCATTTAACATCTGTGGGATGATTTGAAGCAGGCTGTTCATGCTCGGCGACCATCAAACTTAACTGAACTGGAATTGTTTTGTAAACAGGAATGGTCAAATATACCTTCATCCAGGATCCAAAAACTCATTAAAAGCTACAGGAAGCGAGTAGAGGCTGTGATTTTTGCAAAAGGAGGATCTACAAAATATTAATGTCACTTTTATGTTGAGGTGCCCATACTTTTGCACCGGTCAAATTTAGTTTAAATGCACATTTTCTGTTAGTACAATAAACCTCATTTCAATCCAGAAATATTACTCAGTCCATCAGTTATTAGATATATGAAACTGAAATAGCTGTTGCAAAAACCCAAATTGTTATAAAGAAAAAAGGTTAACATTAATAGGGGTGCCCAAACTTTTTCATATGACTGTATTTTTGCTAACTAGCCAAGAAAAAGCAGACTGCTGAGGGCTGGTATTATCAGGCTGGGAACACTCATTCCCAGCCTAAAAATAACAGCCCACAGCTGACCCAGAAGTGGAGCATTGATTAGATGCACTAATTCTTGCACTTTGCCCCCTGGTCTCCCAATTGCCCTGATGCGATGGCAATCAGGGTAATACATTTGTGGTTCATGTCAGCTGTGAATTGCCAGCTGGCATCAAGCCCACAAGTTAGCAGTGGATAAACATCTATCAGACACCCCCATTACTAACCCAGTAAGTATAGAGTTAAACAAAAAACAAACACACACAGGAAAAAAAAAGTTTATTTGAATAAGAACACCCCCTCACTCATTCACTAATTTATAATTTAAAAGAAATCTTCGATGTTGCAATGTAATTCAATGGTGTAATAACCCACAACGCTCAGATTCTGAACATTCTCAGAATGAAGGTCTAAGAAAGAAGCTCCATAGGTCACTCGCGATTAGCGTCAGGTATGGAATTTCTCACGAGCTCCATAATTAAGAAGCTCAGAAAAAAAGAGCCCAAATAGGGTCTTACCAGATATTTAAGTAGCGGTGTGTATAAAAATTCACCTTCTGAGGTTGTGAGGGTCACAACCACTAAAACAGCAAAACGATAATGGCAGATGCCGCAACCCCACGTGGATAAATCTTCAGTGCTGGAGAGGAGAGGGGTTTAATAGCGCACTGTCACCAAGAAGGATGAAAAAAATTGTTCATTTATTAATAAATTATTTTATTCCATAGGTCAGCATGTTTCAAGGTTCAAAACATCTTCTTCAGGACCAAAAAGAAGAAAAATCAACAATACATGAAAAGAACAAGCATTACAGGTGACACATGAGGAAGACCGCCCACTGACAGTTCAAAAAAATCGGCCGGTACACACATCCATGACAAAGCACTTTTTATAAAGGAATAATAATAATTTAAATTGTTGGAAATAAAGGTTATAAGTATAATTAAAAGGGAAGAATTAAAATAAGCAATAAACTGAAAAAAAAAAGTGTAAAAAGGAAAAATGTCGACACTACTAGTGGAGGGGCTAGAACCCCAATCCTTTATTATATGTATGAGAATCAGCAGTGATTTTATGGTTTGTGCCACAACAAAGTTTCACAGGTGTTTAGATGAATAAAATGCAACAAGTGCGTGAATAAATAAAATAAAAAATGTCAAAAAACCTTTTAATTCTGTGAGTGTCAAATTATTGTGAAAATACGAAAAAAGGAAAAACTATATATAGATTTTAAGAAAGAGTAAAAAATTTTTAAAAATACCTCTAAGGGTAAAAAAATATATAACGATGATAAAAAAAATATTAAGCGGACCAAGAATATAGACTAAAATTGTTAAAAATACTACTTAGAGATTATATTTTTATTAAAAATATTTTGAGAAAATGAAAAATAAAATATTTAAACATTATTAAGAAATTATTATAAATAATACTAGATAAGGAACTAGAACCAGACTACATATGTCTTAAAAAACCCCATAAAACAACTTTTTGTATAAAATGAACTAAAAGGAAGGACATTTATATCAGCCGTCTTAATGCTGTACATATCTGTAACAAGGAGACTACGGAGTGCAATCAACCCCAGGTTGAAAGAGTTCAGAACCGTGTTAAAAAAAATATTGCGCATGCTCAAAAGTTTACATGCGTTCAGATTGTAGAGTAGCAAAGTACACAGACATCATGAGGTGATAAAGAGTTCAGAGCATGGGGAAAAAGCAAAATGCGCACGCGCCACAAGGTAAGAAGAGTTCAAACCGTATAAGAGGTTCTGTGTGCCTTGCGCTATAGTCATAGCCGCCCGAAAATACACGCACATTGTAACCAAAACAAGGAGTACTAAGTACCAGATATTACCTACAATACTTTATAAAATCTTGTGGAAATGACGAAGGATTAAGCATCCATTGCAAATAAAATGAATAATAGAATTGACACATATACAGTTAGGTCCAGAAATATTTGGACAGTGACACAATTTTCGCGAGTTGGGCTCTGCATGCCACCACATTGGATTTGAAATGAAACCTCTACAACAGAATTCAAGTGCAGATTGTAACGTTTAATTTGAAGGTTTGAACAAAAATATCTGATAGAAATTGTAGGAATTGTACACATTTCTTTACAAACACTCCACATTTTAGGAAGTCAAAAGTAATTGGACAAATAAACCAAACCCAAACAAAATATTTTTATTTTCAATATTTTGCTGCGAATCCTTTGGAGGCAATCACTGCCTTAAGTCTGGAACCCATGGACATCACCAAACGCTGGGTTTCCTCCTTCTTAATGCTTTGCCAGGCCTTTTTCAGCCGCAGCCTTCAGGTCTTGCTTGTTTGTGGGTCTTTCCGTCTTAAGTCTGGATTTGAGCAAGTGAAATGCATGCTCAATTGGGTTAAGATCTGGTGATTGACTTGGCCATTGCAGAATGTTCCACTTTTTTGCACTCATGAACTCCTGGGTAGCTTTGGCTGTATGCTTGGGGTCATTGTCCATCTGTACTATGAAGCGCCGTCCGATCAACTTTGCGGCATTTGGCTGAATCTGGGCTGAAAGTATATCCGGGTACACTTCAGAATTCATCCGGCTACTCTTGTCTGCTGTTATGTCATCAATAAACACAAGTGACCCAGTGCCATTGAAAGCCATGCATGCCCATGCCATCACGTTGCCTCCACCATGTTTTACAGAGGATGTGGTGTGCCTTGGATCATGTGCCGTTCCCTTTCTTCTCCAAACTTTTTTCTTCCCATCATTCTGGTACAGGTTGATCTTTGTCTCATCTGTCCATAGAATACTTTTCCAGAACTGAGCTGGCTTCATGAGGTGTTTTTCAGCAAATTTAACTCTGGCCTGTCTATTTTTGGAATTGATGAATGGTTTGCATCTAGATGTGAACCCTTTGTATTTACTTTCATGGAGTCTTCTCTTTACTGTTGACTTAGAGACAGATACACCTACTTCACTGAGAGTGTTCTGGACTTCAGTTGATGTTGTGAACGGGTTCTTCTTCACCAAAGAAAGTATGCGGCGATCATCCACCACTGTTGTCATCCGTGGACGCCCAGGCCTTTTTGAGTTCCCAAGCTCACCAGTCAATTCCTTTTTACTCAGAATGTACCCGACTGTTGATTTTGCTACTCCAAGCATGTCTGCTATCTCTCTGATGGATTTTTTCTTTTTTTTCAGCCTCAGGATGTTCTGCTTCACCTCAATTGAGAGTTCCTTAGACCGCATGTTGTCTGGTCACAGCAACAGCTTCCAAATGCAAAACCACACAGCTGTAATCAACCCCAGACCTTTTAACTACTTCATTGATTACAGGTTAACGAGGGAGACGCCTTCAGAGTTAATTGCAGCCCTTAGAGTCTCTTGTCCAATTACTTTTGGTCCCTTGAAAAAGAGGAGGCTATGCATTACAGAGCTATGATTCCTAAACCCTTTCTCCGATTTGGATGTGAAAACTCTCATATTGCAGCTGGGAGTGTGCACTTTCAGCCCATATTATATATATAATTGTATTTCTGAACATGTTTTTGTAAACAGCTAAAATAACAAAACTTGTGTCACTGTCCAAATATTTCTGGCCCTGACTGTATGTGGTGCAGGAACAACACATCACAGAAACAGACCTAATACATAATATCTACAAAAATCACACATGAAACAAGATAAAAAATATAAAGACTAGAAACCATTAAGAATAAATTAATAAAAATGAATAAGAGATCAACAATTTCATTCAATCCCACCCGTTTTAGTGTATTGATCTTGTAAATCTAAAAAGTCTCTTTTTTGCTTAAGGCTTCTAGTCTGTTAGGAATATCAGTGGGCACCTGTCCAATGGGTGTAATTTTTATATTTACCCTCCTGTTATGTACTATAGTACAATGTCGGGAAAGTCTATGTAGGAGAAAGCCTTTTTTAATGTTGTGTCTGTGGGAATTTAACCTGCTATGCAGCGGTTGTGTTGTTCTCCCCACATACTGCTTCCCACATTCACAATCAATCAAATATATAACATATTCGGACTGGCATGTGAAATGCCCTTTAAATATAAAATATTCAGGTTTCTCAGCTGGACAAAACTTTTTCTTTTATGTGTGATTGAGTGACAGCATAGACATTTTTTGCTGAAACATTTAAAAACACACATTGGAAGATCCCTAACTTTCATGCTGGTAGGGTTTCTTAGTTTGCTTGGTGCAATAATGTTCCTAATAGTAGAAACTCTCAAAAAGGTAATGAGAGGAAGACTCAGTGTCACATTTTTTAGAACAGGATCACCCATTAGATTGGCCCAATGCTTGGTAAGGATCTTTCTAATGTAGACATTATCTTGACTAAAGGTTGTGATGATATTCGAACTAAAGTCAGACGCATTACCTGGTGTGATATTCTTTTTAGGTAAAATCAAATCTTGTTGTTTCATGTTTTTAGTATCTTTAAAAGCTTTTTTCATGAGTTTTTTAGGATAATCCTTCTCATCAAAACAGTCATAGAGAGTTTTAGCTTGCATTTTAAAATCATCATTAAGAGTGCAGTTTTTTCTAATTCTCCTGTGTTGGTTTGCTGGAATGTTAAGCAAACATTTGATATAGTGGCCACTGCTAAAGTGTATATAACCATTTGCGTCCACTTTCTTGAAAAACGTGATTGTAATAATTTGGTTCTCTTTTTGTGAGATGGTAAGATCAAGGAAATCTATACTCATGTTATTTGTTACAGGGGAGAAGAAAAGTCTCCAATTATTTTTCTCTATGTGTATGATAAACTCCAGCATCTTTTTGTCTTTATTGTCTCAAATTAAGAATAAATCATCTATATATCTCTTATATAGAATAGAATTCTCGATAAAAATAAGTTCAAAGATGCCCATAAATAGGTTAGCATACGTAGGTGCTATTTTACTGCCTATCGCAGTCCCGAGGGTCTGTTGGTATAATACATCCAAGAAGGTGAAATAATTATTCTTCAAAATGTCATTCCTTGTATTATAAAATCCTTTTGTAAAGTAGGAATTCTTTCATCACTCCTAACAAATTGTGCAAAACAGAAAAGACCTAGTTCATGATTAATATTAGAATAAAGGGCAACATCCATGGTAATAAAGTGATTAGTGACGTTAAATGTGATAAATGTCTCAGGTAACTATTGAGGTTCAGCACATGGACATGCATAATATCATCTACACTGTTTGCAGAATTATTAGGCAAATGATTATTTTGATCACAAGATAATATTTATACATGTTGTCCTACTCCAAGCTGTATAGGCTTGAGAGCCAACTACCAATTAAGTAAATCAGGTGATGTGCATCTCTGTAATGAGGAGGGGTGTGGTGTAATGACATCAAGACCCTATATAAGGTGTGCTTAATTATTAGGCAACTTCCTTATCTTTGGCAAAATGGGTCAGAAGAGAGATTTGACGGGCTCTGAAAAGTCCAAAATTGTGAGACGTCTTGCAGAGGGATACAGCAGTCTTGAAACTGCCAAACTTTTGAAGCATGATCACCGAACAATGAAGCGTTTCATGGCAAATTGCCAACAAGGTCACAAGAAGCAAAAAAGGCACAATATAACTGCTTATGAATTGAGGAAAATCAAGCGTGAAGCTGCCAAGATGCCATTTGCCACCAGTTTGGCCATATTTCAGAGCTGCAACGATACTGGAGTATCAAAAAGCACAAGGTGTGCCATACTCAGGGACATGGCCAAGGTAAGAAAGGCTGAAAAACGACCACGTTTGAACAAGAAACATAAGATAAAACATCAAGACTGGGCCAAGAAATATCTTAAGACTGATTTTTCAAAGGTTTTATGAATGAAAGTGGCTCTTTATGGGCCAGAGGCTGGATCAGTAAAGGGCAGAGAGCTGCACTCCGACTCAGACGCCAGCAAGGTGGAGGTGGGGTACTGGTATGGGCTGGTATCATTAAAGATGAACTTGTGGGACCTTTTCGGGGTGAGGATGGAGTGAAGCTCTACTGCCAGTTTCTAGAACACAACTTCTTCAAGCAGTGGTACAGGAAGAAGTCGGTATTGTTCAATAAAAACATGATTTTCATGCAGGACAATGCTCCATCATATGCATCCAACTACTCCACAGCATGGCTGGCCAGTAAAGGTCTAAAAGATGAAAAAATAATGACATGGCCCCCTTGTTCACCTGATCTGAACCCCATAGAGAACCTGTGGTCCCTCAAAAATGTAAGATCTATAGGGAGGGAAAACAGTACACCTCTCGGAACAGTGTCTGGGAGGCTGTGGTGGCTGCTGCATGCAATGTTAATCCTACACAGATCAGGCAACTGACAGAATCTATGGATGGTAGGCTATTGAGTGTCATCATAAAGAAAGGTGGCTATATTGGTCACTATTTTTTTTAGGTTTTGTATTTGCATGTCAAAAATGTTTATTTCTAAATTTTGTGCAGTTACATTGGTTTACCTGGTGAAAATAAACAAGTGAGATGGGAATATGTTTGGTTTTTATTAAGTTGCCTAATAATTCTGCACAGTAATAGTTACCTGCACAAACAGATATCCTCCTACAATAGCCAAATCTAAAAAAAACAAACCACTCCAACTTCCAAAAATATTAAGCTTTGATATTTATGAGTCTTTTGGGTTGATTGAGAACATAGTTGATGATCAATAATAAAAAAATCCATTAAAATACAACTTGCCTAATAATTCTGCACACAAAATTAGTTGTTACAGAATCAATCCCTGAAATTATCGGTCTCCCATTTTTAATTTATTTTTAATGGTTTCTTTTCTTTTTTATCTTGTTTCATGTGTGATTTTTGTAGCTATTATGTATTAGGTCTGATTCTGTGATATGTTGCTCCTGCAACACATACAGTGCCTACAAGTAGTCTTCAACCCCCTGCAGATTTAGCAGGTTTGATAAGATGCAAATAAGTTAGAGCCTGCAAACTTCAAACAAGAGCAGGATATATTAAAGCTGGGTTTACACACTGCAACATCGCAAAGGACATCGCTGTAACGTCACCGGTTTTGTGACGTAACAGCGACGTCCCTTAGTCTCTGCTAAGTCGCTGGTGAGCTGTCAAACAGGCAAACCTGGCCAACAACTCAACAGCGATCCGGACCTGCAGAGCGACCTAGCTGGTTGTTGGGGACGTTGATAAGCAGCCTTTTGAAAGGGAAGTTGCTAACAAAGTCTCTGCAAAGTCTTCACACACTGAAACTTCATGCTGCACAGCGGGAAACAAAGGACCTAGGAATGGTCCTGAACGATTTGTAACGATTACAACTTCACAGCAGGGGCCGGGTCGCTGATAAGTTTCACACACTGCAACATCGCAAACAACATCGCTATTGCGTCACAAAACCGGTGACGTTACAGCGATGTCGTTTGAGATGTTGCAGTGTGTAAACCCAGCTTAACAGATGCATAAATCTTACAAACCAACAAGTTATGTTGCTCAGTTAAATTTTAATAAATTTTCAACATAAAAGTGTGGGTCAATTATTATTCAACCCCTAGGTTTAATATTTTGTGGAATAACCCTTGTTTGCAATTACAGCTAATAATCGTCTTTTATAAGACCTGATCAGGCCGGCACAGGTCTCTGGAGTTATCTTGGCCCACTCCTCCATGCAGATCTTCTCCAAGTTATCTAGGTTTTTTGGGTGTCTCATGTGGACTTTAATCTTGAGCTCCTTCCACAAGTTTTCGATTGGGTTAAGGTCAGTAGACTGACTAGGCCACTGCAGCACCTTGATTTTTTTCCCTCTTGAACCAGGCCTTGGTTTTCTTGGCTGTGTGCTTTGGGTCGTTGTCTTGTTGGAAGATGAAATAACGACCCATCTTAAGATCCTTCATGGAGGAGCGGAGGTTCTTGGCCAAAATCTCCAGGTAGGCCGTGCTATCCATCTTCCCATGGATGTGGACCAGATGGCCAGGCCCCTTGGCTGAGAAACAGCCCCACAGCATGATGCTGCCACCAACATGCTTGACTGTAGGGATGGTATTCTTGGGGTCGTATGCAGTGCCATCCCGTCTCCAAACGTCACGTGTGTGGTTGGCACCAAAAATCTCGATCTTGGTCTCATCAGACCAGAGAACCTTGAACCAGTCTGTCTCAGAGTCCTCCAAGTGATCATGAGCAAACTGTAGATGAGCCTTGACATGACGCTTTGAAAGTAAAGGTACCTTACGGGCTCGTCTGGAACGGAGACCATTGCGGTGGAGTACGTTACTTATGGTATTGACTAAAACCAATGTCCCCACTGCCATGAGATCTTCCCGGAGCTCCTTCCTTGTTGTCCTTGGGTTAGCCTTGACTCTTCGGACAAGCCTGGCCTCGGCACGGGTGGAAACTTTCAAAGGCTGTCCAGGCCGTGGAAGGCTAACAGTAGTTCAATAAGCCTTACACTTCCGGATGATGCTCCCAACAGTGGAGACAGGTAGGCCCAACTCCTTGGAAAGGGTTTTGTACCCCTTGCCAGCCTTGTGACCCTCCACGATCTTGTCTCTGATGGCCTTGGAATGCTCCTTTGTCTTTCCCATGTTGACCAAGTATGAGTGCTGTTCACAAGTTTGGGGAGGGTCTTAATTAGTCAGAAAAGGCTGGAAAAAGAGATAATTAATCCAAACATGTGAAGCTCATTGTTCTTTGTGCCTGAAATACTTCTTAATACTTTAGGGGAACCAAACAGAATTCTTGTGGTTTGAGGGGTTGAATAATAAATGACCCTCTGAATAAACTTTTCACAATTTAAAAAAAACAAATAAAAAAAGAAATAACATTCTTTTTTTCTGCAGTGCATTTCACACTTCCAGGCTGATCTACAGTCCAAATGTCACAATGCCAAGTTAATTCCGAATGTGTAAACCTTCTAAATCTGCAGGGGGTTGAATACTACTTGTAGGCACTGTATATGTATCAATTCTATTATTCATTTTATTTGCAATTTTTCTCTCTGAGGAATTTTTTTGATGAGGAGAAATATGTATCGATTCGTGAAAGAAGGATGAATTATATATTGCTATGTATCTACCCCCTTATTGGTTGAATCCAGCTGAGACACTGTATGTATTTATGTCTATGAGTCTGTTTAGCTTTGATTTAATAAAGGAATATTTTTAATAATTTGGGGTTTATAATATATTTTTGAGATAAATTTGACCCCTGTAATATATCAAATTGAATTTGAAAAGAAAATAAATAGTATGGCTAGCTTTTTGACCGGGCCAATTAATATCACATCATGGGATAGTGAGGCGGAGGAGGTATTCTCTCTGCAGGGGGATCATCTTACCTTCAACACCACTCCCAATATTCGCGGTACCTTTAAGGAATTAACTACTTGTTATAAACAATATCTAAAGTCCTGGTGGGAAATTAAGGGGTTGGAGAATTATATCAAGAATAATATTGTACCTAAGGGATTACATATCAACATTAATCCCTCCCCAAGAGCAAGCAGTAAGGAGCTGTTGAAGGCCTGGCAGGCAGAGTCGATAGCCTCTTCCTTGAGATTTATGGGATTGCTCTTGGAGGAAGAGAGGAAGTTGTTCAAGGAGGCAGAGAGGACCTTGAATACCTTAATTGAAAAAACAGTAGGCTTAAATCGAACCCTGAGTTTAATAAAAAGGAGAGTATTTTGCAGGGTGATATTGAAAGGTATCAAAATCAACTAAAATCCAGAAAACATACACAATTTCAGAGAGATCATAGCGAGTTCCAGACTGAAAAGGCCTACAATTTTTCTATAATAACGAAAAATATCCTTGAAGTGTCATCATCTGAGACTGATATATCAGACGTGGAGGGAGTAAATAGGAATTATAGAGCAGGCAACAGGAGAAGGGGTGGACGTAATAGAAAAGGGGGTTGGAGAGACCAGAGAGAGAGATGGGGACCAGCTGTGAGGACCAGGAGCAATACAAGGAACAACATACAGACAGAGGGGGGAGGAGCGGTTGGAGGTGTAATAGCCTCATCCTGTGTCTCACCCTCCTCTGCACCATTGCCTTTTTTAGGACAGCAGGTACCCAACAATTTACTCAACAAGGGTCGAGTACAATAGGTATAGTAAACTCAGGACAAGTTGTTAACCTGAGTCAACAGCACCTTTAAAATGAGGAAATTAAACTACTATCGAAGGGCTTATCATTTGTACCCACCACGCCTTTTAACCTGTTTACCTGGGTAAAAGACCTAAATCTGTTTTGTCGTAAATTGAAATGGAAATTTTTTTTTAAATCTAATAATAAGGAACAGTGTCTTGCTCTGGGAGTAAAGGAGGAGGATATAGAGGTCTTTGGAGATTTGATGGATCTTGTTAATGATGAATTGCCAGAATTAGGAAAGGGTCCCTTTACCGATTTAAAAAGGAAAAGTACTAAGATGCCTCCCTCTGGGGACTATGGTAAAATCGACTTATTCCTGCAGCTAGTTGAAAAGGATCTTGGAAGACTGAAACCTCATAATAGTAATGTGCCATCTAATCTTAGTCAGGTGGAATGGGAAGCATTGATGAGTTTGGAGAAAAACAGACATGTTGTCCTCAAGTCCTCCGACATGGGGGCAACATTGTTGTTTTAGATCATGAAGAATATAACTCCATGTGTATGAGAATCCTGAAGGATGATGATACGTATGGAATTCTTAAGACTGATCCCACTGAACGGTTTCTTAGGGATTTGGTTGTCTTAATAGATGAAGCCTTGGATACTGGTCTAATCTCGGCCCAGGAGCACAAGTTCCTTGTCCCTACTCATCCGGTGGTGCCTACCTTTTATGCACTTCCAAAATTGCATAAGGGGGTGGAACCATTAAGGGGAAGGCCCATTGTGGCCGGAATAGGTTCGATTGGTCAGAACGTCGGAATCTATGTTGATAAAATATTGCGGCTTTTTGTTGTATCACTGTCCACATACTTAAGAGATACATCGGACCTTCTATTGAAATTGGAGGGGATGACAGTGGATCGGGGAACGTTCTTGGCGTCGGTCGACGTGGAGGCGCTCTATAGTAGTATCATGCATGAGAAGGGCTTACAAGCTGTCCGATACTATCTATCTGGGAGGGCCGTCCACTTCGGCCGGCACAATGACTTTGTCCTCGATCTACTGTCATTTGTCTTGTACCATAACTATTTTCTATACGGCGGTAAGTACTTCCATCAACTCAGAGGGACTGCGATGGGCTGCTCATGTGCGCCCAGCTATGCAAATCTCCTCCTGGGTTGGTGGAAGGAAACCGTCGTATTTTCTGGGGAATATAAATGGTGGCAGGATAAGATAAGTGCGTGGTACAGATATATAGACGACGTTTTGATCATTTGGACTGGGACTAGGGATGAATTTGTGCAAATGGTGGAGGAACTAGGTGTGAACAGTTTTAATCTAAGGTTCACATACGAGATAGACCAGCAGAAAATATCGTTTCTTGATCTTCTTATCTCATTGGATGAGAAAGGCTCTATTCACACAACCATATTTAGGAAACCTACATCAACTAACAGCTTATTGCGATGGGAGAGTCATCATCCCTTGCCCCTTCGGAAGGGTATTCCAAAGGGACAATACCTTAGAGCAAGGCGCAACTGTTCTGAGATTAACTCTTTCAAATTGGAGGCTTCCAATTTGAGGGAAAGATTTAGAGATAGAGGGTATCCTGAGATGGCCCTGAATGGAGCCTTTCAACATGCTCTCCATAAACAGAGGAGTTCCCTGCTAGTCCCAAATATACAGAGAACTAACCCGGATGAAATCAGGGTTATTGGTACTTACAATGTGCAGGCGGAACGAATTTTTGGAATTTTGAGGAGACACTGGGGCATTTTGAAGGCGGATGAATCTATAGGAGAAAATATCTCGGAGGACCCCAGGATAACTTTTAGGAGAGGTAGGTCACTAGCAGACCGATTGGTGCATAGCCACTATAAGAAACCACTATCGGAGGGGACGTGGCTGAACCGTCGGGTTTGCGGTACTTTTAGATGTGGTAGATGCCACTTTTGTGGTTGGATTAATGTTTCTAAGTATTCGGTCAGTGTAGCTACAGGAAATAAGTATTTTCTGAGGGACTTTGCAAATTGCCTGACAAAAGGGGTAGTATATGTGGCAACATGTACATGCCCAAAGAACTATGTTGGGAAAATGTGACGTGAATTTCGAAGGCGTATAGGGGATCATTTGGGGGATATCCGGCACAAACGGGATACCCCCATATCCCGTCATGTTTGGGAAAATCATGGAGGCGACTCAGGCGTACTTAAATTTGAGGTCCTAGAAGTAATCATACAAAGTGAAAGAGGAGGGAATTGGGACAATAAGATTCTTAGGAAAGAAACGGAATGGATTTTTTGTTTGAGGTCGGTACAACCAATGGGTCTTAATGAAAACCTAACATATGGGTGTTTTTTGGATTGATGTATATTGGGTTGTGATATATCTGGGGATGATATGAGATGGTTCCACTAGGGTAGGGGGGGGGAGAGTGTTTTCTTCCTTTACTGTCTCTAGTGTATTATCTGGTGATATTGGAAAGACTAGAGGAGGTTAGATTGAATGATAACCTTCTTAATATAAACCCCCATTATTGGGTTGGTTTTTATCAATAATAACGGTAAGCTAAAGGTCAATAATTGGTAAAGAGAGGGGTGGAAAGTGTAGGTCTTATAATGTTGGTTGGGGTAGGAATGTTCCCGTTTTTGGATTTGGCCCTCTATTAACTATAATTACTACTTTAATATATGTATGCAGTAAGGCCCCTTGAACTTAAAGTATTTTTCTCTTCTATATTCTTTAATTTTGGTCAGTTAGTAGGCATTACCCCTCTATTTGTGGTCCTTTTGCTATGTGGAATTCTGTTTCATGGTGAATTCAGCCTGTATGTATCTTATGCCTCGGGCGCATGCGCGGCGCTGCGCTATGGGAACCTTCGTTGTGCCGCTTGGAGAATATGGGCGGCTGCGTGGTTGGCGCAGGTTTGCGCAAGCGCGGTGGATCTGATGAGGTATATGCCTCGGGCGCATGCGCGGCGTTGCGATATGGGAACCTTCGTTATGCCGCTTTGAGAATATGGGCGGCTACGTGGTTGGCGCAGGTTTGCGCAAGCGCGGAGGCTTTGATGAGATATACGGGAAGTGACATCAGGTTTGTGTATGAAGCAGGGTGAATGACGTGACTGCGCGTGTGCGCGGTCGCGATGAATGAAGGGAGGCGGTTGAGACCGGAAATGTAATGGCTCCCGCTCTCATTTAAAAGGCTGCCGCATGGTTGCTGGTTGGCGTGCTGGTGTCCTCATTTGCGGTTTTTCTGGGACGGAGGTTATTATGGCGTCTTGCCAGTTTTTACTGTCTCATTTTACTTGGACCCCTAAACGATTGCTGTAGTGGTCCGGTTTGGCATACCATACTCTATCTGAGGTGATTTTGGGGTAAGTGACATTGGTTATATCTATTGTATTTTTTTTAAAATCAGCTGACTGATTTGGTCTATATGATTGCTCTTGGGGTTACTGATTTATATATATGCATACATATTTGTGCTCTCCTTTTCATTGTAAGGAGTAGACCTGTCTTGATGTAGGGAATATGTATACGGAATGGGGCAATTAGTATCTAATGGGATCATTTATAGCCTCATTTTGAGTAAGATCTTGATGGTGTAGTCTTCTTATGTGTATGTTGGGAAGCGTTTTTTATCTATACTGAGAGATTGTATATATTTCTCTCTTCCTCTTTTAGATCCATATTGAATATTGATATTAAACTCATGGATCAATAAAAACCTCCTGATGAACCCTTTGGCTCTATCATACAAGGGGGGAAACGCGTCGAGGTGTAAGGTGTAAATTGTATCCCAAGATTGTGAAGATATCAAGCACAGAGTGTCTAACCATTACCAAAAGGAACCTGTGACATATCACATGTCTGAAATCAACTACCTCTATGAAGAAGGATATTATTTTATATGATAATCTCAAGTGGATATGTGATAAATACTTCATCTATCAAGAATCCTATTAAGGAACAAATTATGGTCACTGGACTTTTTAGTCTGTATTATCTTTGGCATATATGTGTTTGTTGCTTTGCTGAAAAAAATCTTTTTTCTAACAGTTCAGATGATGGCCTTGGGCCGATATTAGGTCTCTGTTCTGGAGAGAATGACCTTTTGGCATTCTATAGGGTGCATGGTATCTAAAATAACAGTTCAGTAGATGAGTTTACACTACATATTGGGTGTTGGTTCTGTTAGGAATAACCTAGGGTATTCCAGGATGTACTTATTATTTAAAGTTATCCCTGTTTTTTCCTCTGTTCAATTGACCAGTTGGGGATGTGATTTGGATGTCGAGTAGCGGTCAAAAATATCAAAAAGAGTGACCAGGGATGACATTAGCATAAGTGTGTTTATATGGTCTCTAAAACTGGATAGGGGTTGGAACTAGATATAGAGACGAAATATCTTTTTGTCTCTGTATTCAGCTCCTAAACCACTGTGTGATGATGAGTTTAATAGGTTTTTATAAAAAATATATATATTATGTGAATAATGGTATGAAGTATATATAAACCTTTGAAAAATTGCAATTTTTCTCTCTGAGGAATTTTTTTGATGAGGAGAAATATGTATCGATTCGTGAAAGAAGGATGAATTATATATTGCTATGTATCTACCCCCTTATTGGTTGAATCCAGCTGAGACACTGTATGTATTTATGTCTATGAGTCTGTTTAGCTTTGATTTAATAAAGGAATATTTTTAATAATTTGGGGTTTATAATATATTTTTGAGATTATTTTATTTGCAATGGATGCTTAATCCTTAGTCATCGCCACAAGATTTTATAAAGTATTGTAGGTAATATCTGGTACTTAGTCCTCCTTGTTTGGTTACAATGTGTGTGTATTTTCAGGCGGCTATGACTATAGCGCAAGGCAAACAGAAATACGGTTTGAACTCTTCTTACCTTGTGGAGCATGCGCATTATGCTTTTTTTTTCCCCATGCTCTGAAATCTTATCACCTCATGACGCCTGTGTACTTTGCTTCTCTACAATCTGAACTCCTGTAAACTTTCGAGCATGCGCAATATTTTTTTTTTCCCACGCTTCTTAAATCTCCATAGATATGTTCAGCATTAAGACGGCTCATATAAATGTCCTTGCTTGTTAATTCATTTCATTTCATGTAGTCCGGTTCTAGTTCCTTATCTAGTATTGTTTATAATAATTTCTTAATAATGTTTTAATATTTTATTTTTTGTTTTCTTAAAATATTTTTTATCAAATATAATCTCTAAGTAGTCTTTTTAACAATTGTAGTCTATTCCTGGTCCGCTTAATATTTTTACTATCGTTATATACAGTTAGGTCCAGAAATATTTGGACAGTGACACAAGTTTTGTTATTTTAGCTGTTTACAAAAACATGTTCAGAAATACAATTATATATATAATATGGGCTGAAAGTGCACACTCCCAGCTGCAATATGAGAGTTTTCACATCCAAATCGGAGAAAGGGTTTAGGAATCATAGCTCTGTAATGCATAGCCTCCTCTTTTTCAAGGGACCAAAAGTAATTGGACAAGGGACTCTAAGGGCTGCAATTAACTCTGAAGGCGTCTCCCTCGTTAACCTGTAATCAATGAAGTAGTTAAAAGGTCTGGGGTTGATTACAGGTGTGTGGTTTTGCATTTGGAAGCTGTTGCTGTGACCAGACAACATGTGGTCTAAGGAACTCTCAATTGAGGTGAAGCAGAACATCCTGAGGCTGAAAAAATCCATCAGAGAGATAGCAGACATGCTTGGAGTAGCAAAATCAACAGTCGGGTACATTCTGAGAAAAAAGGAATTGACTGGTGAGCTTGGGAACTCAAAAAGGCCTGGGCGTCCACGGATGACAACAGTGGTGGATGATCGCCGCATACTTTCTTTGGTGAAGAAGAACCCGTTCACAACATCAACTGAAGTCCAGAACACTCTCAGTGAAGTAGGTGTATCTGTCTCTAAGTCAACAGTAAAGAGAAGACTCCATGAAAGTAAATACAAAGGGTTCACATCTAGATGCAAACCATTCATCAATTCCAAAAATAGACAGGCCAGAGTTAAATTTGCTGAAAAACACCTCATGAAGCCAGCTCAGTTCTGGAAAAGTATTCTATGGACAGATGAGACAATGATCAACCTGTACCAGAATGATGGGAAGAAAAAAGTTTGGAGAAGAAAGGGAATGGCACATGATCCAAGGCACACCACATCCTCTGTAAAACATGGTGGAGGCAATGTGATGGCATGGGCATGCATGGCTTTCAATGGCACTGGGTCACTTGTGTTTATTGAAGACATAACAGCAGACAAGAGTAGCCGGATGAATTC
Source organism: Anomaloglossus baeobatrachus (assembly GCF_048569485.1). Classification (NCBI taxonomy): domain Eukaryota; kingdom Metazoa; phylum Chordata; class Amphibia; order Anura; family Aromobatidae; genus Anomaloglossus; species Anomaloglossus baeobatrachus. Next base: position 212,072,604 of record NC_134353.1, on the reverse strand, counting down.
TGAAGTGTACCGGGATATACTTTCAGCCCAGATTCAGCCAAATGCCGCAAAGTTTATCGGACGGCGCTTCATAGTACAGATGGACAATGACCCCAAGCATACAGCCAAAGCTACCCAGGAGTTCATGAGTGCAAAAAAGTGGAACATTCTGCAATGGCCAAGTCAATCACCAGATCTTAACCCAATTGAGCATGCATTTCACTTGCTCAAATCCAGACTTAAGACGGAAAGACCCACAAACAAGCAAGACCTGAAGGCTGCGGCTGTAAAGGCCTGGCAAAGCATTAAGAAGGAGGAAACCCAGCGTTTGGTGATGTCCATGGGTTCCAGACTTAAGGCAGTGATTGCCTCCAAAGGATTTGCAACAAAATATTGAAAATAAAAATATTTTGTTTGGGTTTGGTTTATTTGTCCAATTACTTTTGACCTCCTAAAATGTGAAGTGTTTGTAAAGAAATGTGTACAATTCCTACAATTTCTATCAGATATTTTTGTTCAAACCTTCAAATTAAACGTTACAATCTGCACTCGAGCCCAACTCGTGAAAATTGTGTCACTGTCCAAATATTTCTGGACCTAACTGTATTTTTTTACCCTTAGAGGTATTTTTAATTTTTTTTTTTACCCCTTCTTAAGATATATATATTTTTTTTCCTTTTTCTCATATTTTCACAATAAATTGACACTCTCACAGAAGGTTTTTTGACTTATTATTTTTTTACTTTGTTTATTCACGCACTTGTTGCACTTTATTCATTTGAACATCTGTGAAACTTTGTTGTGGCACAAACCATAAAGTCACTGCTGCTTCTCACACATGTAAGGTGGAGTTCTAGCCCCTGCAATAGTAGTCTCACAAATGTTTCCTTTTTACATTTTTTCTTATTTTTTTCAATTTGTTTCTTATTTTACTTTTTACATTTTTTTTTGCGCTTTTAATTATATTTATAACCTTTAGTTACAACAATACAAAATATTATTATTCCTTTATAAATAGTGATTTTTCATGGATGTGTATACCGGCCAATTTTTTTGAACTGTCAGTGGGCGGTCTTCCTCATGTGTCACATGTATATAAGTTTGTCATCCTTGTTCTTTTCATGTATTGATTATTCTTCTTTTTTGGCCCTGAAGAAGAGGTCTTGAACCTTGATATGCGTTGACCTTGGAATAAAAACATTAATAAATCAACAATTTTTTTCATCCTTCTTGGCAACAGTGCCGCATTAACCTCCTCCCCTCTCTAGCACTGAAGATTCACGAGCTCCATAGTAATTGATGGACATTGTGTGACCTTACACCATTGTATTACATCGGAACCTTTAGGATTTCTTTTTAATTAATAAATTGGTGCATGACAGTGTTTGTTCAAATAAACTTTTGATTTCGTGTGTGTGTTTAACTGTACACTTGCTGGGTTAGTAATGGGGGTGTCTGAAAGATGCCTATCCATTACTAAAACCTGGGTTAAGATGTCAGCTGCCATTACACAGCTGACATCAACCCAGAAATTATTACCCTGATTGCCACCACAACAGGGCAGTATTTTTGTGTTGTGTTTTTTCTTTTCACTTACTAGGTTAGTAATGGAGGTGTCTGATAGATACCTCTCCATTACTAACATCAGGGCTTGATGCCAGTTGACATCAACCCCAACTACTATTACCCCGATTGCCACCACACCAGGACAGTCTGGAAGAGCCAAGGCAAAGCACCTGAATTGGCGCATCTAATGAATGCTGCACTTTTGGTGTGGCTGTGGGCTATTTTTAGGCCGAGAAGGCTAAAATAATCATGTGCCTTTCCAGCCTAATACAAGGCCAGGTTCTTTTCTGCATGACCTTGGCTGGTTATCAAAAATAAGGGAAAACCCACGTCTTTTTTTTAATTAATTTTTCCCTATCCACATTTGTTTGCAGGCCATTGTCCTGCTTTTACCCTCATTTTGCTTTCTTTTGCAGCTCCCTATCCCTTACTACAACCATTTTACAGAACCAAAATGTGAGTCCCCATTAACTTATATGGGGTTTGGGATCAAATTCGTGTCAAGTCAGGGTCCTGAACTTTAAAAGGTCTGATCATTCTTATTCGTGACCTATCCACATGTGTTTTGGTATTATATTCTAGATAAATTAGGTCTTTTTTTTCCCCATGAATTGTAACTTGTACTTGTAATGGATTAATTATATAATAAGCGTGTTTTTATGAAGATATGGATGCTGGAACCCCTTCCTTTATATGTATTTATGACTAAATTCACCAATGCAATATCGAGTACACATAAAAAGAAAGGTGGTATTAGATGGAATAGAAAAACACTATTCAATTATTTATATCACATAGTACACGAGAACATTTAAATCTGACATAATATGAATGGCCAGTCTAAGTAAGTAAAATATCTAACCAAATGCAATTGAGAAAATAAAAATATTAGTAGAACCATACATACAGTTCTCCTAATGTAAAAAATGGCTTTCTGAAGCATGGCCTGTCCCATCACTGCTCTGTAGCGTACAATAAAAACGTAGGGGGATCGTTATTACAGTTATCGGCTGGTATCCTCAGAATTCTTCCATAATTAAAGAAAACAAAAATATTCTGTATTTATAGTATGAGAACAATAAAACCATCAGATTTTAATGAATTATAATTATATTGATATGGCCATACATATCTATTAATTGTCGGACTTGGGTGCCGACGGCTCTCAAGTAATATTGATTCTGGGGGCCATTATTCAGCTGCTTGCAAACATTACATTACTCTCATTCACAAACTTACCAATGCTTCTGTATAGTAATAATCTGGATAGTATGTTGAATTAATAATGAGATGATGCCTTTGAACCAGTGAATCAAGTGTGTTGTGCCAACTCCTACTAATATAAGTGGTGGGGGGACAACTCCTGCGCAAGGACCAATACGGGTTGAATTCACCTGTTGCCCTGTGGTCTAGCCTGTATTATATATTTATGCATCAATGTATTTATATCATTAGGGTAATGTCTACAGTGGCATACAAATGTTTGGGCACCCCTAGTCAAAAATACTGTTATTGTCAACAGTTAAGCAAGTTGAAGATGAATTGATTTCTAAAAGCCAGAAAGTTAAAGATGACGCATTTCTTTTGTACTTTGGGCAAAAAAAATTGAAACCGAATTAACGGTAAGAATAATTCTAAGAACCCCACACGACAGCACAACAGGAGGATGACTCCCCGCACTAATAGGGACAGGAAATACAAAGAAATTAAAAGGCCCTTCTCCGCCTGAAAGGTTCAGACAACATCAAGGCGAACTTCCTGAGTCGGACAGCCATACAGCCAGGCGAGAGGAGCGTAAACGAGGAAATCTTTCAGGGCTTAGCCATTTGATGGGGTCTCCCAGATGTGGATCTATTTGCAAGTCGAGACAACACAGAGGTGCATCGATATTTTTCTCTGAATTCCACAGACAAATGCCTGGCAGTGGATGCCTTTGCTCAACCTTGGGACTTCAACCTCGTCTACGCATTCCCGCCGCTTCCGTTACTAGCCAGAACTCTGCAGAAGATCAGAGTGGAAAGAGTCATCACCATTCTGATAGCTCCACTATGGCCCAAGAGGAGCTGGTACAGTGCTCTGACAAGCCTACTCCAAGAAGGTCCCCTGCTGTTACCTCAAATCAGCAACCTTCTACATCAGGGGCCAATTCATCATCCCAACCTACAGAGGCTGAGTCTAGCTGCCTGGCTGCTGAAACCATTATTGTGAAAATATATTTCTTTCTTGCAGAGTGGGGCCCTAGTGCTGAGACCAACTCCTCCTCGTCTAACTGTCCTTTTGATAGAGAAGCAGGATGTCCTAAAGAATCTGAGTCTGATTCTTCAGTGAGTGGTCTTTTTAGTTTTTTTGGAGCTGGGGTGGCAGCTAGGGTGGGTAGGGATTGAGAGAGGGATGCAATGAAAGCCTGGACCTCCTGACGTACAAGCCCTTTAATCTCCTCCAGGAATGATGGTCGTTCCTCTTTGAGAACTTTATCCGTGCATGACTAACTAAGTTTTTTTTTGCATGTGAAGGGGAAGCTTTGCACATATAGGACATTTTTGGCTCAAGGACTTCTTCTTCGGTGCGAGCAATTTGTCCCCCTAAGGGGGAGAAAATAAGGCACTCAGATACCTGCCCCAAAGGAGGAGAAACCACATACTGCTCAGACATATGGGACTGGGAATGTGAAAGCAGACATACTGACCCTCCCCCACCCATTACAGGACTCACTGTGCTGGGAATGACACAGGGCTCTGCTGATGCAGAGTGGAAAGACTGTTCACTCTCCATAATGCAGGGAATTTTAGTCCTACCTGGAGAAGTCTTCTGGCCGGGTACTTTTATAGGAGTGCCGGGCCCTCAGCGTCGCATTACTGGATGCTGGCTCCTCCTCCCCGGGGGGAAGTCATCATGGGAAGGTCCGAGGCGCACCCAGATTAGCCACGTCCTCTGAAGCGTGCGCTCCAAGGTGGAACGCACCCGGGGCGAATCCCACCATACCTGAGCGCGACTACGGGATCCCTGTCCGTTCCGGCATGGAACGCATCACCACGCATGCACACAGACATGGAACCGAAACCGGAAGTGATGACCGCAGTCACTTACGGTGCGCGCTAGTGCCCGAAGACGCTGGCTGAGAGGGAGGAGGGAGAGCTCAGAGAGACCCCCAGCTCATACACCACTCTGCATTACTCGAAGGTGCCGGAAGAGTGTGGGGGGGGCACGACCTCAGCTGCCCGGTTTCCAGACTTAGCTAACTCTCATCACCGGCCACGGAGCACCACAGGATAACCTCTTTATGCCCTGATAGAGACAGGGAAAACCACTGGAGAGGAGGACGGGAAGGGGCCTTTTAACCTCTTTATGTTTCCTGTCCCTATTAGGCTAGGTTCACACACTGCGTTTTTTTGACGCTGCGTTTGTGCGTTTTTTTGCGGCAAAAACGCACCCGCGGCAAAAAACCGTGGCAAAAAACGCATGAGTTTTTGCCACGATTTGGTGCGTGTTTTGCTGCGTTTTTGCTCACTGCGTCTTTATGCGTTTTTTATCAGTGAACAAAAAAAAGTCTGATGTCATTTCCTTCTTCAATATGTTCTTCATTCTCCACTAGTGTATGCAGGAGAGCAGACAGCAGCTGTCGAACTACAAGGCTCAGCATCCTCCTTCCAGGACTGTATGCAGGATTTCTTTGCCCCCCCCCCCCCCCAAACAAAAAAAATGACGTGGGCTTCGCCATATTTTTGTATGCTAGCCAGGTACAGCAGGCAGGTACGGGCTGTCCCCAACCCCCAGCTGCCTATTTGTACCCGGCTGGGAACCAAAAATATAGAGAAGCCCTTTTTTTTTTATTTCATTAATTTCATGAAATAATTAAAAAAAAAAAAAAGACGTGAGCTTCGCCTAATTTTTGTATCCAGCCGGGTACAACTAGGCAGCTGGGGATTGGAATCCACAGTGCAGGGTGCCCATGCTTTCTGGGCACCCCCGCTGTGAATTGCAGTCCGCAGCCACCCCAGAAAATGGCGCTTTCATAGAAGCGCCATCTTCTGGCGCTGTATCCAACTCTTCCAGCTGCCCTGATGCTGGGTGGCTCACTGGGTAATAATGGGGTTAGGGCTAGCTGTATATTATCAGCTGGCCCTAAGCCCGAAATTCATGGTGTCACGCCAATATTAGACATGGCCACCATCAATTTCTAGTAAAGATAAAAAAACCACAACACACAGAAAAATATTTTTATTAGAAATAAAACACAACACAATTAGTGACTCCATCTTTATTGAAATAACCCCCCTCCCCTCCGCAGTAATCCTGGGTCAAGGGTCCCGCGACGTCCAATCCGGATCCAATATCATCTGATCGGTTTGCTGGAAGGCAAAGCGATCAGATGATTTGTCAGGTTCAAGTGCCTGAATCACATCACACAGCAGCTGATTGTATAAAAGCCATTTATACAATCAGCTGATGCATCGGTGCAAAAACCCCCAAAAACTCACTCATGTGCTGATTACCGGCAGCTCCTAGAGCGAGTTTGATCCCGTCCGATCGCTGCAGCAGCTGCCGGTAATCAGGGATGAAGTCTCCTGACGCATCCGCTGATAGGTTAAACCAGCCGGGCACTGGCGTCAGCCCGAGACTTACGATCAGCTGATGCGTCAGGTGACTGCATAAGGTGATCCATCGCCAGATCCTGCATCCTGCAGGCATACGTACCCGGGGAGACTGCACACACCCGGAGCGGCGGTACCGGGAGGAGATGGGAGCGGGCATGGCACCGGGAGTCTGCAGGCAGGTGAGTATGACTTTTTTTTTTCTACTGTTCACTTTTGATTTCGCAGCCGCTTCCACCTCCCGCCCGAACATGGCACCGCACAGCAGCATACATGCACAGGACTGGAGGTGGAAGCGGCGGTGACAGCACCGGGAGGATTCACGCTTCTGTGTTTACTGACAGAAGGAATCCTCTTGCTGTAAATGTCACTTTACTACCCACCTCCTGGGTTTATAGCTGCGTTTTTGGTCTTAGACATGCACCAAAACGCACCAAAACGCAGCTATTTGAGTTTCTCATTGCGTTTTTCAACATCCCATTGCACTCAATGGATGAAAAGTGCAGTGAAAAACGCGGGAATTATTGACATGCTGCGTTTTTGTGGCACCACAAAAACGCAGCTGAAAAAAACCGCTGTGTGCAGACAGCAAAAATGAAAACTCATAGACTTTGCTGGGGAAGCAAAGTCATGCAGTTTTCTGAGCAAAAACGCACTCGAAAACTGCGCAAAAACGCCACGAAAAATGCACTGTGTGAACTTACCCTTAGTGTGGGGAGTCATTCTCCTGTTGTGCTGTCATGGAGGGTGATTGGAGAAAACAAAAATATTTTCCTCTTTATACATTTTAAAAATATAAAGGGAAAATGGGGTGATGGAAAAATTTGGAAACCCTTTGAGATTTATGTGCTCAGATAACTTTTACCAAGATTTCAGACCTTAATTAGCCTGTCAGTTATGGCTTGTTCACTATCATCATTAGGAAAGACCAGGTGATGCAAATTTCACAGGTTTATAAATACACAGCCTCTTGAAACCTTGTCCCAAAAAACAGCAGCCATGGGGTCTTCTAAGTAAGCAGTACTGCTTGACAAAAGTCACTTGTGACTGAAACGTTGCTGTATCCTATGGGCCAATAAAAGGCTTTTTTTTTCAAGTTGATGCGGAGTGCCGCCTTCATTTTTTCTCTTATATTGGAATCGGGTGAGGCTGATTAGAAGGATTTTTTGCACCATAACTGGTTAAGTGCTGCTCCTATTTGTGTGTGTGTGTATATATATATATATATATATATATATATATATATATAGATATATATATATAAAAAATCTAAGATAGCTAGATAGATATATAATCACAAGTAGATGTATGTGTGAGGAATATCCAGTGCAGAAAACTACGTCACTGCTGAAAAACTCATGAAGAGGGTGGTTTGTAAAAATGGGGTTCCTGAAGTAGTAAAGGTACATATTTTATAGCAGAGGTCATTAAGGAGATCTTACAGTATCTGGGAATTAGGCTGGAGTCATACTTGCGTGTGACTCGCACATGGGTCGCATCGCCCAGACATGCCGCCCTCTCTCCTGACAGGAGCAGATCCACTGCATGCATTTCTATCTGACCCCCCCCCCTGTTGAGAGAGAGGGCGGCCAGCCCAGGAGAGTGATCCTTTCATCAGTCACACAAGTGTTACTCCAGCCTCAGTAGGCTTTCCACAATCCTTACCATCCACAGACCCATGGGAAGGTAGAAAGGCTGAATGGAACATTCAAGTTAAAAACCCAGAAGGTAAAAGTGAAGACTTGCAAGTCATGGACCGAATACTTGCTTTTCTTACATAAATAAGTCTCCTTACAAGATATTTTTTTGGCTTAGCACCTAGAACATGATTATACTGTATTTCAGACAGATGCTTCAGATATAGCATGGTAACCTCACCAGCGATGTACAAGCCTTATATAATTGACTCAATAACGTGATTAGTAGGTGTATTCTTCAATTCCAGATGCTAAATCAGGGTCTGCAGCACATAATCTCAAGCCAGAATGGGGGATCCTAATAAGACCAGCGAGAAAGAGCCAAGAACCAAAATTAGATGGCCCAATCAGGCTTCTTCTAACCACAGCATCTTTGATGAAGCTTGAGGTGAAAACCCATTTGGATACACAGCAGCTGTTGCAAAGAGTCACAGCACCTGCAGAATGATTGTCTCAACACACCAGAGTGCTGGACTAACTCAAATATGACCTTATGGGAAATCTCCAGGTTGGAGCTGATACATAGAGAATAGCCAAAATAAGTGAGTGATGGTTACGGGAAGAATGTCCATGTGTCAGGGAATCATGTCAAAGAACACCTGGTGGTAGTTTACGGACCCAATATAAGAAGAGATCGAGTGTTGTGATATAATTAAGGGTATCCAGGTAGAGAACTGAGGTGAAGCAGGTAGGAGAGTCCTGAGAATGTGGGTGGCACCCTCCTATATACCCATAATTGGTTACAAAAGGGGGATTTTGAGAGAACATGATTCATTTTGTTCTTATGGTGTCCATGTTGTCTTATAACTTTATGACGTCATGGTTATCAAGTAACACTGATAGGCGGGGAAGTTTCACATTTATATTTACACCCCAAATGTTCCTATTGGTGCATAGTTCAGCGGAACTTTGACTTCTTTGTGACCTTATTTAAATTGGTCACGTGCTAATAAAGCAGATATGTCTAATTACACCATGAGAGGCTGGGGTCTATTGCTCTCCCGAGTGCTCGTAAAACAAATCTTATTAACTTTGAGTTCAAATGGCGTAGTGGGAGTATATTTCACTCACTGATGGAACATTAACGCTGCAGCTGAACAGTGCTGATTGGCTGCAGTGATCCCGTAACATTTCCTGTTGGAAAAGAAAGCATAGAGACAAGAGGGGGACACCAGCAACTGTGTGCAGAAGCAGCAATAGTCCCACAGGTATTTGTTTTCTTATTGTTTACACCATGTTGGATAAAGATTTTAATTAAACAAATTAGTAGTGGACAGCCTCTGTGTCTGCTGTTATTTGAGCATGACTGATCTTGAATAAATGTATTTTAATCTGTTAAGGCCAGATGATCTGCACTGGAACAATTTGAAAGTCATTAAACTACATCCCTCATTATCTTTTGTGAGTGCCAAGTCAGTGTACAGAATTGCTCATAAAGGCCAACTACAGTCACAATTTATATAAGGTTAGTGGCACTGGCAAGTTTTTATAAAGGAAGGACACTTTAACACTTCTACATAAAGCAGGTTTGTTTTTTTATTCAATACCTATGAAAGTATGTCCATTCTGTTTCATCCTATGCAAATTATGGTCAATGTGTAATGGTTTAATAGGGACATACTAAGTATGATAAGCCAAAAATAAAGGGCATTTAAACCTTGAAGGATGAGAAGTCAAAGTATGATCTCACTAGGAAATGTAAAAGAGAAATCAAGCTAGCTAATTTAGCTACACAGAAAGAAATTGTCAATGACATTAAAATAGATCTAAATTTTCTTTATTAATACATTAATGCCAAAAAGAAAAAAATCTGGTATCAGCCACTTAAGATAATCATAATATAATTAGAGGACAAAGAGAAGGATGAGATACTAAACAGGCACTTTTCCTCCGTATTCACCCATGAACTGCCGATGCCAGGTATCAATCAGCAAGCCTAAATCAAAGATCACCATCCGAATATAAATGAATGAACACAAGTAGTAATATGGCTGCATCGGAGCAAATTAAATATTGACAACCACAAGGCTAGATAGGATTCTTCCATGAATATCGAAGTTGAGACCCCGTAATTGACAGATTGCTATAGCTCATCTTCTTAGACTCTCTCTTGTAGCAGGCTTGTGGTGTCACAAGATTGGAAGAAAGCTGACATTCTGATGTTTAAGAAAGGTAAGAATGTGCTTCCAGGTCAATACCATCCGGTAAGGGTACTTTCACACATCCGGATTTTTGCTCTGCGGCACAATACGGCGTTCTGCAGAAAAACCGCAACCGGCTTTTGTAACGCCGGTTGCGGGTTTTTTTGCATACACTTACATTAGTGCCGTATTGTGCCGCAGGGGCTTGCGTTCGGTCCGTTTTTTGCCGCATGCGGCAAATTTAGCCGATGCCGCGGCCGGATCGAACGTTCCCTGCAACGTTTTTTGCTCCGGCAAAAAACACCGCATCGCGCCGCATCCGGCCGCTGCGGCGCATTTTCAATGCATGCCTATGGAGGCCAGATGCGGCGCGATGCGGAAAAAAACGCATCCGGCCGCCGCATGCGGTTTATTCCACTGCGCATGCTCAGTAGCATGCCGCAACCGGAAAAAAACGGACAGGCCGCATGTAAAAACTTATGCAAAGGATGCGGTGTTTTCGCCGCATCCGTTGCATAGTTTTCACAGCCGGATTGAGCCGCAGTGCTCAAACCGGATGTGTGAAAGTAGTCTAAGTGTGATATCTTTTGGTATGCAAAGTTTTTGAGGGATTTACAAAAGATGACATGCAAAAATATTTTCATGAAATATAAGTTGTTTCTAAGCAACATGTTGGATTTCTACAAAAAGCTAAGTGCAAATCTGGATATTGATCATTTAATATACAGTGCCTACAAGTAGTATTCAACCCCCTGCAGAGTTAGCAGGTTTACACATTCGGAATTAACTTGGCATTGTGACATTTGGACTGTAGATCAGCCTGGAAGTGTGAAATGCACTGCAGCAAAAAAGAATGTTATTTCTTTTTTTAAATTGTGAAAAGTTTATTCAGGAGGGTCATTTATTATTCAACCCCTCAAACCACAAGAATTCTGTTTGGTTCCCCTAAAGTATTAAGAAGTATTTCAGGCACAAAGAACAATGAGCTTCACATGTTTGGATTAATTATCTCTTTTTCCAGCCTTTTCTGACTAATTAAGACCCTCCCCAAACTTGTGAACAGCACTCATACTTGGTCAACATGGGAAAGACAAAGGAGCATTCCAAGGCCATCAGAGACAAGATCGTGGAGGTTCACAAGGCTGGCAAGGGGTACAAAACCCTCCTTTCCAAGGAGTTGGGCCTACCTGTCTCCACTGTTGGGAGCATCATCCGGAAGTGGAAGGCTTATGGAACTACTGTTAGCCTTCCACAGCCTGGACAGCCTTTGAAAGTTTCCACCCGTGCCGAGGCCAGGCTTGTCCGAAGAGTCAAGGCTAACCCAAGGACAACAAGGAAGGAGCTCCGGGAAGATCTCATGGCAGTGGGGACATTGGTTTCAGTCAATACCATAAGTAACGTACTCCACCGCAATGGTCTCCGTTCCAGACGAGCCCATAAGGTACCTTTACTTTCAAAGCGTCATGTCAAGGCTCGTCTACAGTTTGCTCATGATCACTTGGAGGACTCGGAGACAGACTGGTTCAAGGTTCTCTGGTCTGATGAGACCAAGATCGAGATCTTTGGTGCCAACCACACACGTGACGTTTGGAGACTGGATAGTCACTGGTGTGCATACCTTATCTCCTGATAGTGATGTTTTTTTAGGTTTTTTGCACCCAGTTCAGACTTAGAATGGTGTTCCAAACGTTATTCCTTATTTGTTAGTTGTTTTTCGTTTGTGAACCCTCCCCAACCACACCTATTGCCAATCCATATCATACGCATAAATAGCCTGGGTCTCAGCTTCCCATACACGGTAAGTTTTTTAACTGCATGAGAGGACACACACAAGCTAGGGACCCCAACGTAGAGAAATACTTTGGCGTAGTGTTGGGGCTCTATTGCATTGATCAATTCAGTAGCTAAATTTCTCTTGATTCATATATTCATGGCAGTAATGCAAATTCCATTTTTCCCATTTTCACTCTTACATATACAGTCAGGGCCAGAAATATTTGGACAGTGACACAAGTTTTGTTATTTTAGCTGTTTACAAAAACATGTTCAGAAATACAATTATATATATAATATGGGCTGAAAGTGCACACTCCCAGCTGCAATATGAAAGTTTTCACATCCAAATCGGAGAAAGGGTTTAGGAATCATAGCTCTGTAATGCATAGCCTCCTCTTTTTCAAGGGACCAAAAGTAATTGGACAAGGGACTCTAAGGGCTGCAATTAACTCTGAAGGCGTCTCCCTCGTTAACCTGTAATCAATGAAGTAGTTAAAGGTCTGGGGTTGATTACAGGTGTGTTGTTTTGCATTTGGAAGCTGTTGCTGTGACCAGACAACATGCGGTCTAAGGAACTCTCAAGTGAGGTGAAGCAGAACATCCTGAGGCTGAAAAAAAAGAATAAAACCATCAGAGAGATAGCAGACATGCTTGGAGTAGCAAAATCAACAGTCGGGTACATTCTGAGAAAAAAGGAATTGACTGGTGAGCTTGGGAACTCAAAAAGGCCTGGGCGTCCATGGATGACAACAGTGGTGGATGATCGCCGCATACTTTCTTTGGTGAAGAAGAACCCGTTCACAACATCAACTGAAGTCCAGAACACTCTCAGTGAAGTAGGTGTATCTGTCTCTAAGTCAACAGTAAAGAGAAGACTCCATGAAAGTAAATACAAAAGGGTTCACATCTAGATGCAAACCATTCATCAATTCCCAAAATAGACAGGCCAGAGTTAAATTTGCTGAAAAACACCTCATGAAGCCAGCTCAGTTCTGGAAAAGTATTCTATGGACAGATGAGACAAAAATCAACCTGTACCAGAATGATGGGAAGAAAAAAAAGTTTGGAAAAGAAAGGGAACGGCACATGATCCAAGGCACACCACATCCTCTGTAAAACATGGTGGAGGCAACGTGATGGCATGGGCATGCATGGCTTTCAATGGCACTGGGTCACTTGTGTTTATTGATGACATAACAGCAGACAAGAGTAGCCGGATGAATTCTGAAGTGTACAGGGATATACTTTCAGCCCAGATTCAGCCAAATGCCGCAAAGTTGATCGGACGGCGCTTCATAGTACAGATGGACAATGACCCCAAGCATACAGCCAAAGCTACCCAGGAGTTCATGAGTGCAAAAAAGTGGAACATTCTGCAATGGCCAAGTCAATCACCAGATCTTAACCCAATTGAACATGCATTTCACTTGCTCAAATCGGAAAGACCCACAAACAAGCAAGACCTGAAGGCTGCGGCTGTAAAGGCCTGGCAAAGCATTAAGAAGGAGGAAACCCAGCGTTTGGTGATGTCCATGGGTTCCAGACTTAGGGTATGTGCGCACGTTGCTTTTTACCTGCTTTTTACCTGCTTTTTTGCGGCTTTTTCTTCTGCGCTGTTTAATGCCAAAATGGATGTGTTCTTCTATTCAAGCAAAGTCTATGGGAATTTGGGTTTCTTGTTCACACTATGTTGTTCAAAATGCTGCCTTTTTGTGGCAGAACTTTGGTCAAAAACTCAGCTTTGCAGTGCAAAACCCAAATGGCAAAAACAATTGACATGTTGCTTCTTTGAAAAGCTGAGTTTTTGACCAAAGTTCTGCCACAAAAAGGCAGCATTTTGAACAACATAGTGTGAACAAGAAACCCAAATTCCCATAGACTATGCTTGAATAGAAGAACACATCCATTTTGGCATTAAACAGCGCAGAAGAAAAAGCAGCAAAAAAGCAGGTAAAAAGCAGGTAAAAAGCAACGTGCGCACATACCCTAAAGGCAGTAAAGGCAGTGATTGCCTCCAAAAGGATTCGCAACAAAATATTGAAAATAAAAATATATTTTGTTTGGGTTTGGTTTATTTGTCCAATTACTTTTGACCTCCTAAAATGTGGAGTGTTTGTAAAGAAATGTGTACAATTCCTACAATTTCTATCAGATATTTTTGTTCAAACCTTCAAATTAAACGTTACAATCTGCACTTGAATTCTGTTGTAGAGGTTTCATTTCAAATCCAATGTGGTGGCATGCAGAGCCCAACTCGCAAAAATTGTGTCACTGTCCAAATATTTCTGGACCTAACTGTAGCTATTGGATTTTTCAAGTCAGTATTCACACAGCAGTTTCTGCTATTCCATGTATTCCCCTTACATAGTCACTGGTGTGCATACCTTATCTCCCCATAGTGATGTTTTTTTTTAGGTTTTTTGCACCCAGTTCAGACTTAGAATGGTGTTCCAAACGTTATTCCTTATTTGTTAGTTGTTTTTCGTTTGTGAACCCTCCCCAACCACACCTATTGCCAATCCATATCATACGCATAAATAGCCTGGGTCTCAGCTTCCCATACACGGTAAGTTTTTTAACTGCATGAGAGGACACACACAAGCTAGGGACCCCAACGTAGAGAAATACTTTGGCGTAGTGTTGGGGCTCTATTGCATTGATCAATTCAGTAGCTAAATTTCTCTTGATTCATATATTCATGGCAGTAATGCAGATTCCATTTTTCACATTTTCACTCTTACATATAGCTATTGGATTTTTCAAGTCAGTATTCACACAGCAGTTTCTGCTATTCCATGTATTCCCCTTACATAGTCACTGGTGTGCATACCTTATCTCCCCATGGAGACTGGATGGCACTGCATACGACCCCAAGAATACCATCCCTACAGTCAAGCATGGTGGTGGCAGCATCATGCTGTGGGGCTGTTTCTCAGCCAAGGGGCCTGGCCATCTGGTCCGCATCCATGGGAAGATGGATAGCACGGCCTACCTGGAGATTTTGGCCAAGAACCTCCGCTCCTCCATCAAGGATCTTAAGATGGGTCGTCATTTCATCTTCCAACAAGACAACGACCCAAAGCACACAGCCATGAAAACCAAGGCCTGGTTCAAGAGGGAAAAAATCAAGGTGTTGCAGTGGCCTAGTCAGTCTCCTGACCTTAACCCAATTGAAAACTTGTGGAAGGAGCTAAAGATTAATGTCCACATGAGACACCCAAAGAACCTAGATAACTTGGAGAAGATCTGCATGGAGGAGTGGGCCAAGATAACTCCAGAGACCTGTGCCGGCCTGATCAGGTCTTATAAAAGATGATTATTAGCTGTAATTGCAAACAAGGGTTATTCCACAAAATATTAAACCTAGGGGTTGAATAATAATTGACCCACACTTTTATGTTGAAAATGTATTAAAATTTAACTGAGCAACATAACTTGTTGGTTTGTAAGATTTATGCATCTGTTAATAAATCCTGCTCTTGTTTGAAGTTTGCAGGCTCTAACTTATTTGCATCTTATCAAACCTGCAGGGGGTTGAATACTACTTGTAGGCACTGTACACTATAGTCCAAAGTTTAGGGTCACTTAGATATTTCCTTATTTTTTAAAGAAAAGCACTTATTTTTTCAATGAAGCAACCATTAAACATAAATACACTCTATACATTGTTAAATGTGGAAAATGACTATTCTAGCTGCAAACGTCTGGTTTATAAAGCAATATCTATATAGATGTATAGAGGCCCATTTCCAACAACCACCATTCCAGTGTTCTAATTGTACATTGTGTTTAACTGTTAGAAGGCTAATGGATGGTTAGAAATCCCTTGAAAACGTTTGTGCAAGTATGTTAGCACAACTGAAAACAGTTTTGCTGATTAGAGAAGCTATAAAACGGACCTTCCTTTGAGCTAGTTGAGAATCTGGAGCATTACATTTGTTGGTTCCATTAAACTCTCAAAATGGCCAGAAAAAGAGAACTTTCATGTGAAACTCGACATTCTAGTGTTCTTAGTAATGAAGGATATTCGATGTGAGAAATTGGCAAGAAACTGAAGATTTCCTACAACGGTGTGTACTACTCTGCACAGAGAAGAGCACAAACAGGCTCTAACCAGAGTAGAAAGAGAGGCCCCGCTGCACAACTGAGCAACAAGACAAGTACGTTAGAGTCTCTAGTTTGAGAAATCGGTGCCTCACAGGTCCTCAACTGGCAGCTTCATTAAATAGTACCTGCAAAAGGCAAGTGTAGACATCTACAGTGAAGAGGCGACTCCGGGAAGCTGGCCTTAAGGGCAGAGTGGCAAAGAAAAAGCCATATCTGAGACTGGCTAATAAATGGAATAAATTAATATCTGCAAAAGAACACAGACATTGTACAGAGGAAGACTGGAAAAAAATGTTATGGACAGATGAATTGAAGTTTGAGGGGTTTGGATAACACAGAAGAACATTTGTGAGACGCAGAACAACTGAAAAGATGCTGGAATATGCTGACACCATCTGTCAAGCATGGTGGAGATAATGTGATGGTCTGGGGTTGCTTTGGTCCTGGTAAAGTGGGAGATTTGTACAAGGTAAAAGGAATTTTGAATAAGGAAGGCTATCACTCCATTTTGCAACGCCATGCCATACCCTGTGGACAGCGATTGATTGGAGCCATTTCATCCTACAACAGGACAATGACCCAAAGCACACCTCCAAACTATGCATGAACTATTTAGGGAAGAAGCAGGCAGCTGGTATTCTATCTGTAATGGAGTGGCCAGCCCAGTCACCAGATCTCAACCCTACTGAGCTGTTGTGGGAGTAGCTTGACTGTATGGTACGCAAAAAGTGCCCAATCCAACTTGTGTGAGGGGCTTCTGGAAGCATGGGGTGAAATATCTCCAGATTACCTCAGCAAATTAACAGCTAGAATCCCAAAGGTCTGCAAAGCTGGAATTGCTGCAAAGGAGCATGCTGTGACGAAAGCAAAGTTTGAAGGAGAAAATTATTATTTCAAGTAAATATTATTATTTCTAACCTAGTCAATGTCTGGACTATATTTTCTATTCATTATAAAACTCATTCGATAAATAAAATTATGATTTTTCATGGAAAAGACAAAATTGTCTGGGTGACCCCAAGCTTTTGAACTGTATTGTATCTGGACTTTGGAAAAGCATTTGATTCTTTGCCATAAAATAGTCTTATACTGAAGCTCAAGATGCAGGGACTAGGGAAAACTATATGCACATGCGTAATTTTTTTTTTTTAAAAAAAATGGTTGATGGAGTTTGTCCAGGCTTGGGGACAATTTTTTTCTTAAAAGCATGCAATTGGGCTATAGTCAGCAGTGGGGTACCACGGGGACCTGTTTCAAGACAGATTATATTGAATATCTTTATTAATGATCTCATGGATGGGATTGAGAGTAAAGTGTCAGTCTTTGCAGATTTCACAAAACAAGGTAGGATGATAAAAACGGAGCTTGAGTACAATATTCCAGAACAATCTGGGTAAGATGTCTGCAAGGTCAAACACATGGATGGCAGATTATGCTTAATGTTGATAAATGTAAAGTAATGCACCTAGGATGGCGTAATCCTATTGCTGTATATACAATAAAGGATATAAACTCGGGACTACAGAAAAGGAGAAGGACTTGGGTATTCTGGTAAGCTGAACAGCAGTGCTCCGTGTCAAGCAGCAGCTACAAAAGCAAACAAGATCTAAAGCAATACAATTTAGTGATCCAAATGTATTACTAGTGATGGGTGAATAGTAAGATATTCGGGTTTGAATTATTCGTACCGAATATCTAGAACTATTCCAGTATTTGTCACAAATAACGAACCTTGTGCGAGTCAATGGGGAAACGGAGCATTTTCTTGAAGATTTTTCAGAAAAAAGCTTGGGCTCCCCATTGACTTGCATTAGGTTTGTTATTCATGAAGAATACTGAAATAAGACTACGTATTCAGTGCGAATAATCCGAATATATTACTTTTCGCCCATCACTAATTATTTCTCCTCTATAAAACACTTACCGTATTTTTCGGACCATAAGACGCAGTTTTTTTCCCCCAAATTTTGGGGGAAAGTTGGGGGTGCGTCTTATGGTCTGACTGTGGCTGCGGGGAATGAGGTGCTGCGGTGGAGCGGGTCATCGGGGGCACGAGCAGGCTGTAGCAGCCTGCTGTGACCATGTGTGCCCGCTCATTACATACGCACGCCC
The DNA here is from genome assembly GCF_048569485.1 of Anomaloglossus baeobatrachus. NCBI lineage: Eukaryota > Metazoa > Chordata > Amphibia > Anura > Aromobatidae > Anomaloglossus > Anomaloglossus baeobatrachus. The sequence goes on along the minus strand of NC_134353.1, from coordinate 212,054,634 downwards.
ATCCTCCCGCCCATTTCTCAGCGCAGAAGCCGGCGCTGATAGGTGGGCGGGAGGATGAGCGGGGACGCGCGCATAGTAAAAAGCCGGTCCGCATGATCACCCCTGGCAATTACAGCCTGGAGTGATCATGTGCGGCTGTATTCACTGCCCCCCGCGCGTCATCATCAGCGCGGGGTGCAGTGAATCAGTGCACTCACCCGTCCCCGTGAGTGGAGCCGTCCCCCTGCTGCACGCGATGTCTTCCTGTCTGTGCCGGTCAGCTGATCTGTGCTGGTCAGCTGATCGGCACAGACAGGAAGACATCGCGTGCTGCAGGGGAACGGCTACACACACACACACACACACACACACACACACACACAGGTCAGTGGTGCAGAGAGGAAGATGATCGGCTGCAGGGAGTGAGGAAAAGGTGAGTATAAACATTTGGTTTTTTTTCTCTGTGCTATAGGATACAGGCCATATACCAGGATGGTATATGAGCACGATGGGGGCATATAGCAGGATGGGAGTATATGAGCAGGATGGATGGGGGGTATATGAACAGGATGGAAGTATATGAACAGGATGGGGGTATATGAACAGGATGGGAGTATATGAGCAGGATGGATGGGGGGTATATGAACAGGATGGGGGTATATGAACAGGATGGGAGTATCTGAGCATGATGGGAGTATATGAGCAGGACGGATGGGGGGTATATGAACAGGATGGGGGTATATGAACAGGATGGGAGTATATGAACAGGATGGGAGTATATGAGCAGGATGGGAGTATATGAGCAGGATGGGGGTATATGAACAGGATGGGAGTATATGAGCAGGATGGGGAAATATGAACAGGATGGATGGGGTATATGAACAGGATGCGGGGTATAAGAACAGGATGGGGGTATATGAACAGGATGGGGGTATATGAACAGGATGGGGAAATATGAACAGGATGGGGAAATATGAACAGGATGGGGGTTATATGAACAGGATGGGGGTTATATGAACAGGATGGGAGTATATGAGCAGGATGGGGTATATGAACAGGATGGGGGTATATGAACAGGATGGGGTTATATGAACAGGATGGGGTATATGAATAGGATGGGGGAATATGAGCAGGATGCTGGTATATAAGCAGGATGGGGGTTTATAGCAGGATCATATACAAGGCAGGAGGATCATTACCAGGATGGGGTACCTTAGTAGAGAATTTGGTGACATTACCCCCATAACAGTGTCAGCAGCAGATCCTCGCCCCATAACAGTGTGTCATCATGACCACATTTTTTTGCTTAAAGTTTTATTTTCCTATTTTCCTCCTCTAAAACCAGGGTGCGTCTTATAGTCCGAAAAATACGGTATAAGGCCACATCTGGCATATGGGATCCAGTTTTGAGCTCCACATTTTAAAAAGGATTTTCGGAAATTAGTCCGTTCAAAGCTGAGCAACTAGATTATTACATGGGATGGAGGGACTTTGCAATAATGAGAGGTTGGAAAAGTTGGGCTTGTTTAGTTTAGAAAAAAAAAAAAAAAAAAAAAAGACATTAAAAAAGATCCGATTTATATTTATAAATACAGGAATGGTCCATACAAAGAACTGGCACAATACGGTTTCCCTTCAAAGATTTTACAAAGGCCAATGGAGTATTTATTATGTGTGGTAGAAAGGTGATTCCAGCAGTTAAACAGGGAAGGGCTCTTTACAGTTAGAGCAGTCAGGCTGTGGAATGCAAGACCACAAGAGGTAGTAATGGCAGTTACTGTAACAGCATTAAATAATAAAAAAAAAAAAGTTAGATGCTTTTCTCACAATATATGATGTTATTAATAATCTAGTGATAGAAAATGTATAACTGGTTGAGAAAAGTTAAAAATAGTTGATCTGTGTCTTTTTTCAACCTGTATAACTATGTAACCCATGACATGCTCAGAAATTGCTGTCAATTGTATGTGCCTGCAACTTCTTATCTGCCCATACAGCCACTGTCATTGGAAAAAGTGACTGGCATGCTGAATTTCATCTGGCTTATTCTGCTCTCGGAGGCTTAAGGGCAGCCATGCCATACAGCTTGGTTAAACAACTTCTGAATGAACAATCATACGGTGAACTATGACGCTGAAATACACACATTTTAGTTTATTATTGTTAGTTACACTCTTTCAAGCTGACACTTGTTAATTGAGAACAAGCAAAGAATTAAGTTTTTCAGAGATTATTTTTTCAAATAAATATTGTTTGCGGATCACGACTTCAGTTCAGATTATGCTGATTTGTTATCAGTCGGCAAAAGTAAACATTTATTCTTAAGTTTAAGGCTATGTGCGCACGGTACATTTTTCGCTGCGTTTTTGGTCCTAAAACTGCATGACTTTCCTTCCCCAGCAAAGTTTATGAGTTTTCATTTTTGCTGTCCGCACAGTGCAGTCTTGTTTTAGGTGCGTTTTTGTGGTGACCACTAAGATGCAACATGTCAATTATTTATGCGTTTTTGCCAGCGTTTTTCACCCTTGCAATGCATTGGTAAAAATGCAGCTACAATAATTGTCAAAAAAACGCAGTAAAAACGCGCAAAAACGCATGCTTTTTTTAATGTGTTTTTTTTACCGCGGGTGCTTTTGTGCGTTTTTCAGTGGCCAAAAATGCCCAAAAACGCTGCATCTTTGTGATCACTAAAAAGGCAATGTACGCACATAGCCTTAAGCAACAAATGATCATGTTTTATGGTAGAGTCAGAAGAAATAGCTGCCGACCAAACAAACCTGTGAAAGTGTTTTTTCTTGTGCTCACTGTAGTCACCTGCTGAGTAATATACTTTGAAAGAGTTACAAAAAGGGTGAAGAAGGGTTGTGATAGCTTCTATACATTCATCTCAAATATACAGTCCACACAATTAATCAGCACACCCTAACAGATTTGTCAGGTCGATCACAGAAGTTAACCTCTTCACCCATGGGAGATTTTCCATTTTCTCATTCCCGTCTTCCAAGAGCCATAACTTTTACAGTATATAGTTTTTTGTGAATATAGCCATATGAGGGCTTGTTTTTTGTGGGACAAGTTGTACTTTTGAATTACACCATTCATTCTGCCACATATTGTACAGCAAAACGAGAAAAACTCCAAAGTGTGGTGAAATAGCAAAAAAAAAAAAAAATAGCAATTCCATCAATTTTTTATTTTTTTTTATTTACAGTGTTCAATATATGGTAAAACTGACCAGGTATTCTGATTCCCCAGATTAGTACAAGTACGTACAGTAGATACCACACATGTAAAGTTTTATTTTTATCTAAGTGATGGGAAAAAAAATTAAAATGTTTGTAAAAAGTTTGTACTTGCGCTCTCATTTTTTTGGGATCTGGGGCTCAGGTTTATTTTTTGCATGTTGAGTTGATGTTTTTAATTATACCATTTTTGAGTAGATGTGATGGTTTGATAGCCTGTTATTGCATTTTAATGCAATGTTATGGTGACCAAAAAAAACCCCATAATTCTGGTGTTTTTATTTATTTTCTCGCTACACACATTACCGATCAGATTAATTGATTTTCTATTTTTATATATCAGGCATTTCTGAATGCAGCAATACCAAATGTGTGGTTTTGTATTATTGTTTTATTTTCAATGAAGCAAAAAAAGGGATGATCTGAACTTTTATTTTTTTGGGGTTTTCATGTTTTTTTTCAATTTTTTTTTTTACATTTTTTTAATTGATTTTACTAGTCCACTTAGGGGACTTGAAGCCTGCGCTTTCCAATCGCTTTTGCTGTTTATAGCCATCGCTCTGAACAGCAGAAACGCTGTTTTCCTGTGAATGCAGTCGCTCTGCCCGCATTCACAGGAAGAGAGCCATAACAGTAACAGGGGTCATCAGTTGACCCAACGTTGTCATGACACCATCAACACCATTGGCAACAGGGAATGGCGTGATCCCCTGTACAATGCGTTAGATTGCGCTAGCAGAGTTTGACACCACAATATAACTAGTCACCAGATACAGGGGGATTGGAGAGCCACCCGCGCTTGTTAGCTGCACATGTCTGCTGATCAGCCCGCATTGACACGACAGATATGACCTATGATTTATAGGTACGTTCTAGGTCATAAAGGCGTTAATTAACGTACGAGTCAAGATCAGGCACAGATGAGGCGTGGCTCCTCCTTTTTGTTCTGTGAATCTACCTTTCCATCGGCAGGTGTTTAAACAGCCAGGCCTGAGAGAAGGCCTCAAATTAGATGAGGATAAATCAGGCATGTAGAGAGGTGAATTACAAGAGTTAGATTCCATCCTGATTGGGTATACCTTGTCATGGTGGGATGGCTTTCAGTCTTTTTTTTATATCAAAATAGTGTTTTTACCCTTTGCTATTTACATGTACTATTACTATTTACTGAAGAGTAGTTGTTCATTTTTATTCTAGATTGTGTTTGTTAATGGCCACAGTGTGAATGTGCACCTACACATGGCACTTATACCAACATGTGCTCTAGCTCATTTCTTTGGTTTTACACATCAAACACTGTATTGCTGTTCGAAAAACACAAAACCACTTTAACCATTTATTCTAGGTCATAACATCAATTCATATATTAGCCATTTGTATATTGTCATATGCCAATGACTGAAAAAAAATTGCGCACACCCAACATTGCACTAAAATTTGAGCATTTGGATGAAATATTATTCTCTACAACTACAGTAATAATAAACAGGTTGGATAACGTACTCCTTAGTAAGTGACAGGTTATAAATCATGCAATGTTTTTGGGTACAAAAACATTTTTTAGATGTTCTCAAATCCCAGATTGTTCACTGTCAGGGTCTTGTAGCAGCTCAGGCCAAATAAGTTGCAATATCATATGGAAAACTGTCCCTTGGTTCACTTAGGGATCAGTTTGTCATGTAACGGAGGTGTCATTATATCAAGTAACCTACACAGATGTAAAACACTGCCGGCTTAGACACATCTGCAAAAATAGAGACTTGAATCCTTAACTGTGCATTTAGATAGTCCAAGACTATATTAACTATAGTTCAATGGAATACTTGTTCATAATTAATGGTCTGTTGAAACATACTGATGATCACCAGATGAATGAATAAAATGCTTGTTCTTTAAGTGATCACATTGTTTATGCTGGCAAAAAAAAAAAAATCATTATCTGCAGCAAATTGCCCCTTGTAAGCAGAGAATGTGCTGCCGACAACATGATGCTTTATGGAGACAGAATTATTATATTAATGATTATTCTGTTCCCATCAGTTTTTGTCAGTCCCAGTGAACCAGCCAGTAGATGCGCAACTCGGCTATCGATTTGTATATTATTGATCAGCCAGATTTGTCGGGCAGCAGTTTTCTTTTCTCTCACGGTTGAAACCCATGATTGTTTGGCCAAACCAAGTGATAATGTGTATGGGACATGGAAGACAGCTGCTTGCTGTACAAACATTCGACCAACAGCCATCTCGTGCATATGATCAGCTGTATACATGCCTTTTTTTTTGTGCCCTTTATGGGGAGTTGGTCGATGAGATCCTATTTACATTGGGCAATTTATTGTGTAGGGCATCACAATCCCATTAGCCACTTACATTAAATGCAGTTATGGTTAACTAAATCACATGCTTGGCAATTTATCCAACAATGGCTGATTACAGTAGATCTTTTAGCAATGTTAGGACTTTGACTCCCATCTCAGCTTGACTCTGGGGATATCTATTCAAAACCACAAAATGCTGATCAATGAAGAGGATGAAATCTCTCTGTTGACCTTTGAATCGTATGTCATATCTAAAGAATTGCAAATTGTTACAGTCTTGCTTGATGCTTAAATATGAACATGTTAGAGGGTATGAAATAGATGAATGTATGTGCTCCGGGAACCTAACAGTTACATAAGGTCTAATGAATTCTGTAATAAAAGCTCTTTTGTCAGTATAATAACGGAAATAGAATGGCACACTGAAAGACCAGTCCATCTGATTAGGATGGAGAAGACCAAAAATGTAATCTCATATAAAGAAGGAGAAACATATCATCTAGAAAGAGTGTTAAATGACTATAGAATTGTTTATTCTCATAACAAAGCATGGTCATTTTAAGGATAACACAAAGACACGATGACAACGTTTTTACATCCTAATATTTTGTTAATAGAAAACTGTAAAATTGTATAGATGTTCCATCAAAAACATTTGATAACATTGTAAGATCCCATTGTTACTACAGAATACCACTTACTGAGCCAGCACTTTACTCACTTGGTATTCAAAGAGTGATGCCAGGCAGTATCCTACTTCCCTGTGTTGTGTACCGAATACCCATTGGATTAAAAAAAAAAAAAGACTCAATATCTGCCCCGTTGCCCCTAGCCAGCATCTTTAGACTATCCTGGATTTTTTAAAATAACTTCTCTCTTCTGGGACTTTCTTGGGCCAGATTTACACACTTCAAGATCTCCTCTGCTAGGGAAAATATGCATGTAAAGTGCCATTCTCATGCCCTTTAGGGAACAAAGAAGAAATGTGCAAGTATATGAGCACTAGCACTCATCATTGAAGGTCAAGGTTATAAGAGATGGTAGTTTAAGGTACGCCAAGTGCATTTTAAAGATAAATTCTCTTTTTCATAAATTTGCTATTTATTAATGATATATTTGAAATATTCCCACAGAACTGTGCCAAAATCTGAGCAATAAAAGCTCAATAGTCAGTACCAAACTTTCTTCATATACCCACTGCTCCACTTTCACACTCTTTCACTTTACTCAAGCTTATTTTTTATTGCCAAAAATATAATCTTGTGTGAGAGCAGGGGACGCCTTTATTAAGGTTCTTACATATAAACGTTATTTGGTAAGTGCAACTTTAGCCATACTATATGGTAATGCCATATATTAAAAATGTAAATTTTATTTTTAAATATATCTGCTCTCTAACAAAATACATATTCTCAGAAACCCTTGTGTGCCAGCCTAAGTCTACCCTAGTACTGATCAGGCATGGCAACCAGTACTATTGATTGAGCCCCAGTATATTCTAGATAATGTAGTTTTTTTGGGATTTTGGATTAGGTCATACAGCAAGTAAAGTGCACTCAAGAAAGTTAATTTTTGGCATGCCTCGTCACACCTCGCTTTATCATATCCCTAACAACTGATGCATGGAGATATTGTAGCTTCCTCTTAAAACAAGCATATCTTTAAAAGAAAAAGACAAAATGGGACCCTGGAATCCCGTAAGAAGGCTTTGTGTTCAGGTAATTTCTCAGGAAGCCTTTCCTATGATTTAGCTAATTCCAAGATACTTAAAGTAACTCCACCTTGGAGGATAAAGTAGTGTAATTCACAAGGAAAGAGGAAGGGTTCCTAGAAAGTGTGCTCCAATATTTCTTGCAAGCAGTACACAAAAAAGTAGAACATTTTCCTTTTTACAGAAAAGTAGAAAACCTTAAATATAACTGAAAAAGGGGGTTAAAGTGTGTCTATTTACAAACAGATATTGCAAAATGGTAAATTAGATATGATGCTAAAAAGGCACAGCTTTCCCTTCCTTAAATACACTGTAAACAGTTCAGAATCCATGCAAAACATTTTCACTTTACAAAAAAAAAAAAATTACCTTATTTAGACAAAGATAGTACTTAAATATTCTCCATCAAAATAGAATTCTTTCAAAAATACTTTCCTATGCTTTCCATTCATCCGTAGTCAAAGATTGTTTGCCTCATTTACAAAATTACCATACATTTTTTGATCCATGTCCTTGACAATTTATACATATACAGCAATATACAGTACAGCATAGACTGCGTAAAGCCAGCACAATATAACCCTTAAAAATCCAGATGGGGGCATCTTTCTATCTTCCTTTTAATTAAATAAATGTCTACTTTACACGCTAGGGTTTGTGGAAAAATTGCTGCATGCGTATATGGCAGAGGAAATCTGGACTGTGCCCGGGGGCGCACTGCTCACAGTGCCCATATCGATGCTCACTCTGCAGCAAAAAAATAAAAAAAAATATGGCCACTGCCTGCATCCTGCAACATGATGGGACAACTAATGCCACAAATGCGTAGTGATATTCAACATCAAATGTTTCTTAATATTTTATACAATAGCTTTTTATTTTTCTTTTTGATACAAGAAAAGAATATTTAATGCCCCATAATGACCAAACACGGTGTGTGCAAACCAAGGATAACCATTTAAAAAGTCTTTCTGAGTCCATAAACCCGATTAAAACAAACAAAACCAGAAACTCCATGGCATATTTTAAAATTTCATTGTTAAAATATCAAAATGAATCAGTTATTGACTAGATATGGCTTTTTATCCATAGGAATAGGAGTAACTTTCAAGCGCTTGGGGTGCTGGCGGCAGCTCTCTTTATTCCTGGCATGTCTTCTGTGCCCAAACAGTGCGATTTATTTTTAGCATTTCATGTTCGTCCTTGTTTTTGAATGAAAAGTGTCATTTCTTGGAACCAGCTTGGGTATGGAACATCAGAGGAAACTTAAGGCAAAGTTCTCCTGTAAAACTCTTCCAGTTACTTTCTATGAAAGTACAAAGGCTTGGCGTTCCCAGATTCCACTTTTGGTAGTTGATCACTAATTATTTCCACAAGCATTGCAGGAAACTCCACTTTGAGTGCCTGAGATTCCCTAAATGTGTAGAAGCAGAATTCCAATAAATCGCCTACCACCTGTAATAGAGAGTACAAGATTGTTACATCACCTGAATTTGCATCAGTATCTAAAGAAAAGCAAAAAACATTACATACACAAAGATACTGCCACTGTCATCCATATCGGAGTACACAAGACCACCAAGAACAATAAGAACTTAACTCCTGGAATTTTGAAATCGCTAAAAAAAAAAAAAAATTAAGTATGGTCCATACACTGTTACCAAGGGCCTTTTTTTTTTTTTTTCATAAAACGGACCTAGTCTTTGAGCATGTTCATCGTGTAGCCATTTTTTTTTTTTTTTTGAGACTGATAAAGTATTGCATTAAGGAGGATATCGACTTTGTTTGTTAGCTTCCAGTCTCATGGTATAAAAGATAAATCTTTAATACCCAATATACCAAATTTACAGAGGGATATTATGCAGCATTAAGACACTGTTCAGTCAAACATTTCCAAAGAGATTTCTTAAGAAAGTAGAAAGCCAAAAGTGAATCTCAAATGTGGCATCCTGCATCCTAATGGCAAGCATCTCACAAAACAATGCCATTCGAACTGGGATAAAAAGAGTAACTTGTGAGTTTTAGAAAAAACTGCACTAGGAGTAATGTAGTAGTCATTAATGTTATTTGTGTACTGTGGGAATTATATTACAAGTGTATAGTAATGGTAAAATGTAGCAGTTGTAGCAGAAGGAATAGCAATGCAAGAAGTGGCTCGGCTGATATAATAACCACTCTCGGAGGAGCGCTTCTAGGAGATGATGAAATGTAGAGATGTAAGAGAAGCGATATCTTTACTATAATATATATTTAGTAATTGTTGTAGCAAAAGTATAAATTTAGTAATAGTTGTTAGATTAGTAAATGCATTGGTATATAATTAGTAATAGTAGTTCTAGTAGAAGTAATAGCATCAGTATAAATTTAGTAATAGTTCTAGGATAACTAATAGCATTAGTATATGTTTGCACTGAACTTTGCTCCCATTTTTCATGAGCCAAACTCTAATATCTAAGATTTTTTCTTTGAACACAAAAGGTATTTTTCTCTCAAATATTTTACACACATTTGTCTAAATCTGTGGTAGTGAGCACTTCTCTTGTAACGAGGTAATTCATACACCTCACAGGTGTGGCATATGAAAATGCGGATTAGACAGCATGATTATTGCACAGGTGTGCCTTCGGCTAGCCACATAAAAGGCCACTGTAAAATGTGCAGTTTTATCACACAGCACACTGCCACAGATGTCACAAGTTTTAAGGGAGCGTGCGATTGGCATATTGACTGCAGGAATGTCCACCAATGCTGTTGCACATGATTTAAATGTTCATTTACCATATGCCGTCTCCAAAAGAGTTTCATAGAATTTGGCATTACATCCAACTGGCCTCACAATTGCAGACCATGTGTAACCACACCAGGTCAGGACCTCTATATCCAACATCTTCACCTCCAAGATAGCCTCAGACCAGACAACTGCAACAATTGGTTTGCATAACCAAAAAAATTCTATACAACTGTTAGAAACATGCTCGTTGCCTTTTCAGGGTCTCCACTTGACTGCAGTATATCGTTGTAACCGACTTGAGTGGCAAATACTCATGTTCATTGGCGTCTTGCATGTTGGAGGGGTGTTCTCTTCACGGATGAATTCCGGTTTTCACCGTATAGAAAACGGACTGCGTGTATAGCACTGTGTGTGCGAGTAGTTTCTCAATATCAATGTTGTGAATCGAGTGGCTAATAATGGCGGTGGGGTTATGGTATGTGCAGGTGTATGATGTGGACAACAAACATGGGTGCATTTTGATGCCATTTTGAATGCATAGAGATACCGTGCTGAGATCCTGAGGCCCATTGTTGTGCCATTCATCCATGAACATAACCTGTTGTGGAATGATAATGTATGGCTCCACATTGCAAGGATCTATACACAATTCCTGGAAGCTGAAAACATCCCAGTTCTTGCATGGCCAGCACACTCACCGTAGATGTCACCCATTGAGCATGTTTGGGATGCTCTGGATCGGTGTATACAACATTGTGTTCAACTTCCTGCCAATATCCAGCAATTTTGCACAGCCATTGAAGAGGAGTGGACCAATATTCCACAGGCCACAATTAACAACCTGATTAACTCTATGTGAAGGAGACGTGTTGCACTGCGTGAGGCAAATGGTGGTCACATCAGATACCGACTGATTTTCTAACTTCCCCCAATAGTGTAAAAGTGCACATTTTAGAGTGGTCTTTTATTGTGCCCAGCCTAAGGCACACCTGTGCGATAATTATGCTGTCTAATTTGCATATTTATATACCACATCTGTGAGGTGGCTGGATTATCTCAGTATAGGAGAAGTGCTCACTGACACAGATAGACAAATTTGTGAATAATATTTGAAAGAAAACAAAGTGTTTTTTGTCCTTAGAAAAAGTTTTTGATCTTTGAGTTCAGCTCATGACAAATGGGAGCACAAGAAAAAAAACAAAAAACAAACAAAAGTGTTGCGTTTATATATTTTTTTTCACTGTAGTAATAGTAGTTGGAGTAGTATATAGTTCGTAATAGCAGCAATAATAGCACTAGTAAATATTTAGTACTAGACGTTGTAGGAGAAATAATTGTAGCAAAGTCACTATAAGCAGTAGAATAAGTAGTATGGTACTTGAAGGAGAGAAATAGTACTTGTAGGTAGTAATCAAGAGTAACAATAATAAAGTACAGCAGCGGTAACGGACATTTTAGCAGCAGCTGTTGTAGAACTCTTGTATTCATAGTCAATAACAGTAATTATTCTGACCTTTTATCAAAACAATTAGGTTCACTTCACAAGATAATTTTAAAAATAGGCTACCCAGAAAAATATGGATTTACATATCACTGGAATAATGAAATGCTCTATATTAACCTACAATTCCGTCACGTTTTATTCATTCCCATCTTCCTGCTTCATTATGAAGGCAATGACAAAACCTTATTGCTTCACGTATGACTAATATGCTTGCCTTGAAATACAGGCAAGCATCTCCCTTGACACATGCTCTTTACTTATATGCACGTGATCAAATGACTCCTCACACCCACACAGCACTGTACAGAACAGCACCCTCACTACCCAACAAAACCATACACATACATATACATAGCAGAATCATGACATCAGAAATTTGCAATTGAAAATAATTGGCTATCCATGATATCTATATCTTGATTCAGCTGTTTTAAAGGGACATTTACATCATAGGGAACAGTGATAGGTGCACATGAAATGACTCAGATTATTTGCTGTAATTTTATGCTTCTTTAGCATGAAAGCCTAATTGTGGCTCTGCTACCGATGAAAGTATCTACAGTATACAGCGCTCATATGTATGTATGCGTCTGTTGTATGTATGCATCTGTTTAAGTCATACTAAGGTGAATGATTTCAGTAACAGCAGGGGCGGGGGACAGAGATAGGATCTGTGTTCGTTATTTCTGTTTTATGGTCACGTAATTATAGCTCTTATCGGATCCAGCCTGGGTGGATTTTACGTAGATGATGTGTTAATTATGGTTTCTAAATCTCAGTTACTAATAATGCAGGGGGTGGCACTCATCTGCACCCACTAACTGGTCAGAATCAGAAACTTGGCATCTAGGGAAGTCCTGATACCTTGGGCAAAGTAAAGCAAGAGAGGTAAAAAGCAGTGATAGTCCACCGTCAGAGTAAATGGACGTGTCACATATGATCCTGAAATATACGCCGCAATATAACAAATTTCATAAGGCTAAATTTAGAGATGAATGAAATTTGGAAATTATCCAATCTAATTGCTGACATTTCTCATTTGGTCTCTGAAGTTGTGGCATTTTCAAGTTAGTTGATTAATAGCATTAAACAGTGTGAGTTTTAGTTGATTAACGTTCCTACAAGACACCATGAGATGTTCAATGTTACATTACAAGAAATAGACTTATTTTTTACCTAGTGCAGCCTTCCCCATACTACAGCAACCATTAAAAAGAAGCCAGCCGGGCAATCTGGTGATTTGTTATCACAAGATATACCACAAACGTCTATACATTTTACCTGCAGCCGAATAAATATCTGAGCATGAAATGAATGGGAGCTCAGGCTCTGTTCTGGCTTACAAAGAGTGAACGATAGCCCTAACACCCTATAATGCCTAATGTTGTTTTGGACAAGAGTTTTCTTAAGAGATCTCATCAATCTTAAAGACATAATTTAAAAAAAAAAAAAGAAAAAAAAGGCACATTTCATGGCACAGCATGGCTTTGAGTGGAATGCACTACTTTTTCCTACACTTTGCTGTGTTTTTTTTCTTTTTTTTTTATAGGAAGAACAACATGTTCTTATAGCTCTACATTGCCATGAAGGTTAATGAAACAAAAAAGAATTCTAAGAAAATGTATTTTTTATGGGGACTACAAGCATTAAATATGGTAGAAAAGTAATGAAAGCACTCTAAACACAAGGAATAAATAGAGAAACTAAATTGCCAGCTCACATGCCCATGCAGTTATGTGGTAGTGATAAGGTGGCATCCATATGGTGCTCCCTAAGTGTCGGTCATCGGGAAGCTTCACTATTATTAGTAAGCTTTAGATAGGTGAAACTTTCAAACAACGAATGGGACCGAGAGCCTCAGACTACAGCAAACATTGAATACTTAGAAAATAACAGTATCCGCTTCTCTTCAATGTCACTCTTCCTTCACTTGTTAAAGCAGTAGCAGGAAACCTTACATAAAGCGAAGCACAATTCCCCTTCCCACATCAGTCACAAATAACTAATTATTATCTCATCACGCATCGTACCTTTCTCACGAACAGGAAGCATGAGTCACCCAGGCTTTCTGAAGCATTCACTATGCCAAGCGAGTTTTTTTTATTGATTTGTTTGAAATATTATCTATTATTTTGGTATCTTCCCACTGTATTTATATGACAACAGTACAAAGGGTGCCTGAAATCTTCCAAGGGTAAAGCCAGTAATTTAAGTCTATGTTCAATTCACTCAGTTTCTTAGCTTTTCAGAAATAAGTGAAATTCCGGCACATTCTTAAAGTCATTCGGTGGCAAACAAATCATCGGAATTCTAAGCCCAAGATGTAGTTTAAAAGAAGTCAAAATGGGATAAACAACATTGTATTATATATTCAGCGCGGAGAGCATTTCTTACAATAATGGTGGATCCCACCTTGTGAAGTAGTTAGTGAACAACTTGTATAGCAGTGTAAATTTGGTGTGTTCTTTAAAATAACTCAACACACAGCCATTAAAGGTAAAACCTCTGGCAACAAAAGTGAGTACACCCCATAAGTGAAACTGGCCAAATTATGCCCAATTGGCCACTTTCCCTGGTGTCATTTGACTCATTAGTGTTATACGGGTTCAGGTGTGAAAGGGGAGTAGGTGTGTTAAATTTGGTGTTCTCGCTCACACACTCTCATACTGGTCACTGGAAGTTCAACATGGCTCCTCATGGCAATGAATTCTCTGAGAATCTGGAAAAAAAAAATGTTGCTCCACATAAAAATGACCTAGGCTATAAGAACACAGCAAACACCCTGAAACTGAGCTGAAGCATAGTGGCTAAGACCATACAGTAGTTTAAGAAGACAGGTTCTACTCAGAACAATCCTCGCCATAGTTGACCAAAGATGTTGAGTTCACAGAGTCATATCCAGAGGTTATCTTTTCAAAATAGACGTTCACAGACTATATAACATACACTGCACCAAAGTTTTTGCGTGGCTTTCGTCCTAGAAGGAAGTCTCTTCTAAAGGTGATGCACAAGAAAGCCCGCAAACATTTTACTGAAGATAAGCTTACTGGAACCATGTCCTGTGGTCTGATAAGGCCAAGATCAACCTATTTGGTTCAGATGGTGTGAAGTGTATGGCGAAAAGCAGGTGAGGAGTACAAAGACAAGTGTGTCTTGCCTACAATCAAGATGGTATTGGTTGTGTCATAGGTTGGGGTCGAATGAGTATTTCCGGTTGTGGGGAGCTACAGTTCATTGAGGGAACCATTAATGCTAACATTTGCTGTAACATACTGAAGCAGAGCATAATCCCCTCCCTTCAGAAAATGAGCTGCAGGGCAGTATTCAAATATGATAACTCCAAACAAACTTCCAAACCAGCCACTGCCTTCCTTAAAGAAGCTGCAGGTGTAGGTACCTACTGAACTGGCCAAGCATGTCTCCTGTCTCCAGAAGAACACACTATTGAGCATCTCTACAGCATCCTCAAAAGGAAGGTGGAGGAGAGCAAGATCTCTAACACCCACCAGCTCCGTGATGTTGTCATTGAGGATGGATGATTATTCCAGTGGCTCCTGTGAAGCTCTAGTGAATTCTGTGCCCAAGAGAGCTAAGGCAGTGCTTGATTATAATGGTGCCCACACAAGATATTGACACTTTGGGCATTTTCACTTAGGGGTGTACTCACTTTTGTTTTAGGCATTATTGGCTGTGTGTTGAGTTATTTAGAGGGCACACCAAATTTATACTGGTATACACGCTGTATACTGACTCCTTTACATTTGATCAAAGCGTCATATCTTCAGTGTTGTCCCATGAAAATATATAATACATATATATATATACATATACACACATACATATACATCTACATATATATATATATATATATATATATATATATATATATATATATATATATATATATATATATATATATATACATACATATATACACATATACACATATATACACATATACACATATATACACACACATACACACACATACACACACATACACACAGAGAAGAACGAGCGAGAGAGAAACAACTCTTTACTTTTTTTTAAAGCCTAAGGCTGAGTTATTTTTTCCGCCGCTGTGTGTGAATGCTTTTTTTTTGAAGGATGAGTTGTACTTTTGAATTATTGAATTACAGATACCAAACATGTATAGTCTTTGTTTTATATAAATGGTGAAAAAAAAAATCTGAAATTTTGAAATAAAAAAATAAAAAAAATCTGTGTGTCACAACTTTACGACAACTGTAATGTTTTCAATTTTTGTGATCCAGGGCTGTGTGAGGGCTTGGTTTTTAAACCCTGAGCTGAATTTTTTATTGATATTATCTAGAAAAACTGCAATTTTGTCATTTTGATATTTTCTTTTCTTGTTATACAGCTTACTGATTGATCGGACATTTTTAAATGGTTTTATTTTCAATGGGTTAAAATGTGGGTGATTTGAACTTTTTTTTTTTTTGTTTTTACTGTTGACTGTTTTTACTAGGCCCCTTAGGGGACTTTAAGCTGCAATCATCCGATCACTTGTCAGAAATCATGGTTTCCTATGACTGTCAGCTCGCAGACAGCGTTCACAGGAGGATTATCATGACAGACACAGGGGTCAACAACTGACCCCCATCTGTCATGACAATCTTTTGGTGTCCCTTGATCACATCACAGGAACACGGATGTGAGCAGGGAATGTTGCGCTTCTTCCCCAGTGCTTATTAAATCCCACTGTCAAAGTTTGACAGTGGAATTTAATTGGTTAACAGCCACGGGTCGGATCCACCCGCAGCTGATGGAAGAACACATTGGCTGGTCAGATCAGCCATCATGTGAAGAGAAAGATGCAGGCTTGGCATGCAAGGTCGCATCAAAGACAAAGACACGACCCATGACATCATGGGTCATATTAAGGTGTTAATTATTCTTTTTATGCTTTTTTAAGTTTATTTTATTTGTGCTTTTATTTGTGCTTTTTTCAGCTCTGAGTGAAATCTACCAATTCCAAAAATTTTAGCCTCATTCATCAACTGTGAATTTTTAAAAAGTCTTAAAATTTGACAGGTATTTTTAAGTACGCCAAAATTTTGATGCAATTGTTGCCAAAAGTCACAAAAGCAGGACAAGACAGGAAAAAAAAAAATTTCCAGTTTGCCTCAAATTCATAAGCCATTTTGATGAATTTGGTATGAAAAACGACAATACCATAAGACAAAGGAAAATGACTTAAACCCGCAAATGATGTCTCCTGCTGTCTCCCCTCCTCCGTATCCATGATCCACTTTCCCATTCAAAAAGGGAAACCTCCTATCACTGCCACCTGCACATCGAGCATGCACCAATGGTATGGTCACTGAAGATGAAAAAGTAATTTCCTGCAAGCACTTACAGTGTAGATGCCAACGATTTTTTACTAGTATGGAAGAAGGGTGCTCAGATAGACTGGAGGAGGGGGAGAGCAGGAGGCATAAGGACCCCACACACAATAGAACAATAGACAGTCGTGGGCCCATTTTTTTCCTGACTCCTCTATAAACAGTAGCCCTTGGCTCAGACGAGCATTTATGTGTTCATTAAGAGTGCTGCTGCCAGACTCTCATGATAATAGTTTATTTCCAGAGGGAACAAAAGGATCGGCCATTGAAATTCAGCACACCAGACCCTTTCCTTCCCCGACATTATTTGAGAGTCAGGAGGTTCCACACACAATATCCTATTGACCGATCTCACTGATATCGGTGGGTTTGGCTGACTAAAGTACAGTATATGAGGCCTATAGGCGAAAAAAGGCATGGTGCATGCTGGGTGAAGCGCACTGACACCATGCAACACAGTGAGGTTGCGAAACAAAGAAGATTCTGCTCCAACTTAGATCTGACTTGCACTGTAGCCTAGAAGTATCTAGATTATGTGGCAGGTTGGACACCTGACCGTTGGTCCATTCATTCTCTATGAAGCTACTGATAAAGCCAAGTGCTGCCCTCAGCAGCCCCACAGGAAATGAATAGAGTGCAAGTTGCACATGTGCACTGCGGCTCCATTCTAACGGAAAACCCCCTTTTTTTTTTTTATTTTATTTAGATGCCTTTTCATTATTTTCCACCACTGAGCCAATTGGCAAATTGGCATTTGTGTTAATATTCATACCATGTAACATACTTTACCAGGCAGCGGACACTCTTTAATAATTGAAAGCAGAAGCTAAATATCAGAACATTCCAATCTATTGTTGGTTAATTATGTAATATTTAATTATCACTTGAGAATATAAGGACAGGGTAGTGCTGCTGTTCACATATAATTATTTTGAAACCAATACTGGCAAGAAGCTCCAAACCGGGACCCAAGAATCCATCCTATGAAGAAAGGACTTTGTATTGTGCATTGCAACATACAGAGTCTGAGGCTCAAAATAAGATTAGGACATAATGTTTTGCCAAAAACCTTATGCTCTTCCTTTATCTAAACATGGCTGGAACCAGAGAGCACACCCTGATGCCACTTTTCAGGGACACTGCAGTTTGTTGTTGGCCAGTTTAGAGAGAGGCATTACAAATAACCTATTGGAAATGTTGAAAAATAATCACAAAAAAAAAAAAAAAAAAAAGAGAAGAGAACCCTTTCTTCCTAAACTGAAAAGGGCAGAATTAATAGATAAGTCTTGAATTTATTATGATGAGGCCATATTCGGACTGGCACACAAAAACAACACCAAGCTTCTCCACTGGACCAACTTCTGAAAGCAGAGAGAAGCAAAGACAATCCCATTGACAAATCATCACTTGCTCCTGGTGTGTATTACATTTTTTTTTCCTTATTGATGATATGACTTGTGTGAATAAATTAGCAACATATGACCTGGAAACAGATTACCTGTGTAAGACGCTTATCCTTAAAGGGGTTTTACATTTTTAGAAAAGTGGATCCCTAACGTTTCCGTAAAATAACAAAATCAATTCGTGCCTGCCTCTTCCCATTCCAGCATTGGCTCTCTGCTGCTTTGGTTTCTGTGGTACGGCTGCAGTGGTGAGGTTACCACAACAGCTCACATCACTGCTGCAACCAACCAATGAGTTCAGTGGCTCGTGCCATCTACATTGGGTGGGTTCAGCAATCCATACAGTGTGAGATACATTCTCAGCCACATAATTAGCTACAGTATATTATAAAGTCAGTTCTATAATTTTTAATGTTGTTTAGTACTTACTGACAGGTTGTCACAGAATGCAGGTGTGCCGCCCCCGTGCAAGCAGCAGATGCTGCTCGGATCCGGACCTACGGTGCGGCTCGAGGGGTTCTCCGGACCCGGGGGTCGCATGGACACTCCGAATAAAAGAGGGCCGTATTTATACGGGATTGGTTGTAGAAGGTCTGTGACGCCACCTACGGTGTGTGGTGAGATGTAGCACCACCGCTGCCGTTGCGGGGCTCCCGGGGACGTTGGGCTGGCAGCTGGATGTTAACCCCTCCGAGGTTAAGATGTCTCTATGCTGGGGATGGTGAGTTCAGGGGCCGGCGCACCCGACCAGGCCGGGGATGTTACTCACGGTCGAATAAAGCACACGAATCCTGTGGTAAACCAAGGTGATGGTGGCCGGCTGCCGCAGATGGGTGTATCTGATCCCACATCCGGGCTGGTAGTCAGAGTCTCTCTCCTCTGCACTCAGTGTTTTGTAGTTATATCAGTCTTTGTGAATTGAAAGTCAGCTTTTGTTAACTACTGAGTGTTAAACTATTTGGTGTGTTGTTGAAATATTCTTGTTGTTTATTTTCTCCCTGCACTTTATTTCTCCCTGAGCACATACTATCTTTACCCCATTGTGTGCTTGCAGTGAGTTTTTGCTTTGGTTTTCCCCTGTATATATCTGTTTCTGTGGGATTCATCACTCCTGTCCCAGCACTCCCTGGGTATGGGGGAGAGGGAGTATTAAATCAGAGCTTGAGCAGGAGTCAGGACTACGTTGGCGGTCCAGACCTAGCCACTATCAGGTGTACTTCTGGAATAAGGGATAGCTTAGGGTCCCTATTGTGAGGGCTAGTCTAGGAGCCCCAATTCCTTGTCAGTGTGTCACAGCTTATGATTCAATTTGCGGTTAAAAGAAAGTATCAAAAAATACAAGAGCTCATGAACTGGTCTACATGTTTTGGTAGAATCTGCTTTATTCATGGCCAACAGTGTTGTTGGGTATTGTCTTTGAATGAAGCACAACCTGCCAAAACATGTAGGCCAATTATTATGCTACTGTATTTTTAGATAGCTTTTTTAATCACGATCGAATAAATATTAACTGTTTTATTCAGGACTTTTTTTTTCCATCTTTCCTATGGGGCTAAGAACTTACCAGTCTTTTCTGCTCAGTGAAAATCTCTCTCGGATCAGGCGGCAATTCTCCTGCTTCCTCTGATCTCATGTCAACAGATTATAGAGCAGATCTTTCTTTCCTGCTCTGTTGATTGGGAGTCAATGCCGATATCATGCTGATGGACAACTGGCTCCCCACATTTAGGCAGTGGGGAGCTATCAGTCAATCGCCATGTCGGCAATGAGGCCCCACACAGAGAAGAGAAGGAAGTACTGTCAACATGAGGTCATAAGAAGCTGGACAATTGCTGGCAGGAGTGATCTGTAACCACTTTGACCCAGAAGAGCTCACTGCCGGGCAGAACAGGCAGGTGATTAGCAACTTTAAGTTCTTTGCCCCATAGGGAGGGGGAACCCCCCCCCCCAAAAAAATGCAGAATAATTTCTTTAAAGGGGTTGTCTCACTAAGAAAGGTAATTTTAATCAATAGATTTTGAATAGTAATAATTTCCACAATTTGATGCGTCTAAAAAAAAAAAAAAAAGTTCCGGAGTGAAAATAATCTAATAAATGTGTCCCTGCTTTGTACTGTGTAATGGCAGTGTCTGACCGTAAAGGGACGTGGTCTGATCACACCACAGCGCCTGGGCCGGGGAGGAAGTAAAATCGTATACATACATTACAGCACGGGATCACAAATTATTCTTTTTTGAGGAAAAACATTTTTAAAAAACATGCAGGGAAATGTTTTACCTCACAAAAAGAATCAGCTGTGATCCCCAGTTGTAAAGTCTTTATACTCTCTTCTGCATCTTCCCCAGTACAGGAGCTGTGGTATGATCAGACTGCATCCCTGTACGCTCAGACACGGCCATTACACAGTACATAGCAGGGACAGTATACAAGATTATCTCCGCATAGGAACATTTTTTATTTATTTATTTTTAAACACATCCAATTGTGGAAATTATTATTAATCCAAGATCTATTGATTAAAATTAACTTTGTTCATAGGAAACCCATTTAAATTTTAAGGGATTATCTCTGCATAGCTGGACTTGTTTGTTTGATATAGAAAAGTCTGTGGATCTAGGCATCTAGACATGCCCAGAACGGACATGTTCATGCTGAGAGTCCTTACCACACTAGTGGCGAGCTGATTTTTGGTACATGTTGGTTGTACATGTTCCATTAGTTCAGCTTTCTTGCTGCGTGTGGGCTGAATTTTTATCATCTTTGACAACCCTTTAGTGTCTATGCATGCTTCCTGTATGTGAATGGATCCAGTACTGTAGGTTTGCATTTGCTATCGTGGCAGCACCGTGACCACCATTAACAACAATCTGTTTGTCTTTTTGTATATCCACATTATCTTTATATTACGAGATTGCTTTGAAACAATCTTTGATACTGTTTATGTTTGTATCTCGTGTATTTAAAGATCCTTGGTCAGTGTTACAGAAATAATCACACGCAAAGATCGTTGTCAGAAATATCTATGCAGAAGTTCCAAATTCTCAAGGAAAAGCCCAGAGAGGTTTCTTTTTCATAAAATGCTTTATATTTCTTCCCATATTTGGCTTTTCATTGTTTAATTTTCAGTATAAACAGAGTCACAGACATTTACTGGCACTAAAATGTAGTCAACTATCAGTGTCGGGCTGCATGACAATCTCCTATTGGGAAAGAGTCGCATGAAAGCCAGAAAGTGGATTTTATTAATTCCCATCGAAAATGTGTTGTGAATATTTCTCTATAGAATTCTATATTTCTATATGACACTGGGCTCAAACTCTGCTGCGAGAGTAAGCCGAGGGTCATTCACTGCGGTCAGATTCTCTCGCATGTGAGGAGGAGAGAATCTCGCCATCTCCTACATTGTATGTCTCAACGTATACCAGACGGCAGAGAGTAAAAGTAAAGGTTATGTAGATAGTGATATAAGCTAAGGGTGCTTTCACATCAGCGGTATTTCACCGCTCTGACGGACCCGTCACAACACCAGTACAGTACAAAACAGTTCAATGGCATCGCGGCAAGCTCCGGTCACATGACAGTATGTGACCGGAGCTGTCATGTGACCGGAGCTTGCCGCGATGCAATTGAATTGTATTGCACTGTACTAGAGTTGTGATGGATTCGGAAGAGCGGCGAAATACCGCTGATGTGAAAGCACCCTAACACATACATATGGAAGTGTTCGACAATTAGGGTATGCCCACATGAGTATATGGTTTCAGAAATATCTGCACCATTTCTGCATCTCTTGGCAGGAACAAAACAGCAAAAATGTGCATTTTTTATGAGTTTTTTAATGGAGTTCAATGGGTGAAAACTAGGGCAAAAACGTTGTAAGGCTATGTTCACACACTGCATCTTTTACTGCGTTTGTGGTGCACAAACATGCACCTAAATGCATGCATTTCCTTCCCCAGCAAAGTCTATGAGATTTCTATTTTGCTGTCCACACTGGGCATCTTTTTTGTCTGCATCTTGGCTGCGTTTTTGAAGATGCAGCAGGTCAATTCTTTTTGCATTTTTCCAGTGTTTTTGAGCCCTTCCAGTCAATACATTTAACTTAAAAAACGCACTAGGCAAAACGCTTCAAAAACACATGCGTTTCTTGATGTGTTGTTGCCGCTGGTGCGTTTTTGGGGCCTAAAACGCTGCATCTTTGTGGTTAAGAAAAGATGCAGTGTGTGAATATAGCCTAAGAATTGACATGCTGCAGATTATTTTCTGCACCAAACTTGTAAGGAGAAAATATTAGTGTGATGTACACTTCACACTTCAGGAATCCCCTAGATTTTACTGGCATAAGGATCTGCTTGCAGTTTTGTGACAAAAGTGCACTGAAAAACGCATCAAAAAAACAATAAAAACGCACTGTGTGCACACAGCCTTAATATCCTCCCCCCAGCTTGAAAAGGCTAAAATGGTATTCAACATTGCATCAAATGGAAATTACATTAACAACAAGGTTGTAGTCACTTGAAGTTTTATCCCACGAACAATGTTAATTTTAAAGGTGATTTTAATCACTAGATCTTACAATAATAATCCAATTGTTTTTTTTTTTTTAACAATTGGATGTTAAAAAAAAAAAAGTTTCTGTGCTGAATTAATCTTATATATGTGTCCCTGCTGTGTAATGTGTAATGGCAGTGTCTGACCGTACAGGGACATGGTCTGATCATACCACATCTCCTGGGACGGGGAGGACACCACAGAGTATACAGACAATAGAGAACAGCATGGTATCATATAATTTTGTGAGGTAATACATTTACCTGCCTGTTTTAAAAAAATGTTTTACCTCAAAGAAAGAATTATTAGTGATCCAGTGCTATAATGTCTGTAAACTTTTTCATTTCCTTCCCTAGCTGCGGTATGGATCAGACCATGTTCCTGTTACCATGCCTGATGAAGAGACCCGAGTAGTCTCGAAAGCTTGCTATTATTACCATCTTTTCAGTTAGCCATTAAAATGTATCAACTACTGAGGACTCTCAGTTCTTTTAAACAAACTTTTTTTGTCCCTGTACCGTCAGACACGGCCATTACACAGTACATAGCAGGGCACATATATAAGATTATCTCAGCACAGGAATATATTTTTTTTAATGCATTCAATTGTGGAAATTATTATTATTCCATGATCTATTGATTAAAGTGAACTTTGTTAGTTGGACAACCCTTTTAAGATCATTATAGAATCACAGGCTACAGAAGGACTGACATGCAACACAAAAATTGCCACTAGAGGTCACTCTACCAGTATATTACCCACTGCACTCAGGAACCCTGTAGGTCTTGTTGAGCTGCATACTCTGAGGAGAAAGTAGTATCTCTTTATACACAAAGCTGCATGTAGAATATGGAAAGACGCAGAATAGAGAGGGTGCACAACCTTTGCTGCCATAGAGCCACATAATTATGTATAACCACTCCCGTCAGCCACAATTTATGACAAATCAAAAGTATATAACAAATATCTGATAGGTGCTTAACACTACTTCCGCCAAGTCATCTATGACCATTTCTAGCATGTCAAACCAGATCCCATTTTCTGATACAGTATATAAGGAACCGAGAGATGGTTACTCAGAATACGATTAGAATTTTACGTACCCGATCCGGAGCTATGAGCCACTTCTCTCTGACATGAAAACTATATTTGACCAGTACAGACAAGTATATCAGTTCCTATATATTAGGGACCACACAGAATGGTATGATGGGGCACATGTAGCCTCCAGGCCAAAGGTTGTGCTCCTCTGTTGAATGAGACCTACTCCACCATTGGACAAATTAAAGGGGATATACAGTACTTTAAATTTATGCCTATTCTTATGATAGATCATTTATAGATCATTGAGGGTGCAGAATCCAACACCCCCACCAATCAGCTGTTCTCACCGGTGGCATCCAAAAGGGAACACTGATGGAGTGGAACTACACATCTCCGTCTACTGTTTAATGAAGACAGCACGGTACTGCAGATCCACCTCTATTCAAAGGAATACGTGTGGATTTGTAGTACCCTGCTGTGGCCACTATAAAAGGTGAGGGAGCTCTGTCGTTCCACTCTGAACTGAGCACATCAGGCCACTGCAAGCACAGAGAACAGCTGATCTGTTATGCAGCACCACCAATCTGATATTAATGACCTGTCCGAAGGATAAGTCATTAATATAAAGTGCTGGACGTCCCCTTTACATGCACTATATTGAAATGCACTTGCGGTTTTTGGTGCATGGAAAGTGGATGCTACAGTGGTAATTGCACAGCAGGAATGCTTATCCACACGTGATCTGTGGGCGAGATTTTATAAATGCACATTCTCTGGGGCTCTGTTCAGATCTGTGTTTTTAACAGAGAACAAGAGGAAAATAGGGGTTTTTTTTGAGCCGCGCCAATGATCACTTCTCAGGTATTCAGATTAATGGATCTTTATTTTGCACAGGTCTACGCGTTTCTGGAGTCTCAGCTCCCTTCCTCAGATCCATCAGGCATAAGAACACATCAAAGTGAGTAGTACTGCTCCCTGTCTCTACCCCGTGTGTTATTGGGGTAAAACCCTATTGCGCTTCTTCTCCACAGCTTTTTACTCATCAGATCTGTGTTTTTAGCATACATACATAGCAGAAATAAGAACGATATGAAGATTTCATCAGATTGGACATCAGCAGAGACTAAGGGCGGCTTTGCACGTTGCGACATTGCACGTGCGATGTCGATGGGGTCAAATCGAAAGTGACGCACATCCGGCGTCGCAGTCGATATCGCAACGTGTAAAACCTTTTTGATACGATGAACGAGCGCAAAAGCGTCGTTATCGTATCATCGCTGCAGCCTCCGACATTTCCATAATGCCGATGGTGCGACAGGTACGATGTTGTTCCTCGCTCCAGCGGCAGCGCACATCGCTGTGTGTGAAGCCGCAGGAGCGAGGAACATCACCTTACCTGCCGGCCGGCTGCAATGAGAAGGACGGAGGTGGGCGGGATGTTTACATCCTGCTCATCTCCGCCCCTCCGCTCCTATTGGCCGCCTGCCGTGTGACGTCGCTGTGACGCCGCACGGCCCGCCCCACTAAGGAAGGAGGCGGGTCGCCGGCCAGAGGGACGTCGCATGGCAGGTAAGTGCGTGTGAAGCTGCCGTAGCAATAATAATCGCTACGGCAGCTTTCACTAGATATCGCACGTGCGACGGGGGCGGGACTATCGCTGCAGCATCGGTAACACATTGTTACCGATGTCGCAACGTGCAAAGCCCGCCTAAAGGTATCTAATACAGTCCAGATCCATTTTGGCTGGAAAAATTATGCTTCTTGCAGTGCAGTTTTTATTTCTAATTATTATTGACTCTGGGACGAAGACTCTTAAAGCACCACTCCAGTGTGGTTGTTATTTCTATTTTACCGCTGGAGTGGTGATCTACATTCCCTGAGTCAATCCTTACACTCGCTCTACGCTGCCTTCATCTTCTATCACTACCCCATTGGTCTCCTGCAGTTTGTAAAATATTGGCTGCTCTAGTGTTTCACGGAGAGCGCCAGAGGATACTCTTCAATGAAAGTCTACGTGAGCCTCGTTCTTGCCTCTTTGTAACCCTCAGACTTGCATTGAGAACTTGTGATGTAACTTCTCACCTCCAGCCAATTAGAATTTTCTATCACAAGATATCGCCGAGGTACCGGAGTGACACCGATAAAAAGGACTCAGGAGGGGGGAGTATATTCCTGGGGACATTCTAGTCTAGTGCTAGTCTAGTCTATATTACTGGGGGCACACTAGTCTAGTGCTGAAAAAAAACACACTGGAGTGGTGCTTTAAAGCCTGCATTATAAACATGCGCTGAGCCCAAAATGTAAAAGAGCGGCCTCATAATTCCAAATATGCTTTTAAGGTCTTATTCAGACATCATGGTTGTTTTTGCATATAGGAGAAAAACTGACAGATTTTCATAAGCTGTTTCCACTGATGAGGAAATAAAGTTTCTCCACTTTCTCCTATCTGTCAGTGAAAAATAGACAGAACGTGGATAGCATTTGAATGTGGTCAGATTTTTTTCACTAACCCATAGACTTGCATTGCACATTTTGATCAAACACTTGGATCAATATTGAACAGGTCTCCGTGATTGGCACAGAGCACTGAGTCCAAGGAAAAAAATCTGGCATATAAACAGCCCCATAGGCTGTCAGAGGTACGAGTACCATCTGTGAGAAAAAAACGGAAAGCACTCATAACTGAAAAACTGATGTGTGAATGAGGCCTTAGTCTGGAAGTAGCATCATATTTTCCAATAAGTCCTCATGTACATGGCAAGGTCTGTATGCTGAAGTATGATGCCTCCTTAAAGCATGGTAATACACAAGCAATGTTTTTATGATCACTCCCTATTAACATATGTTCACACATCAATATTATGGCCAATATTTTACCTCAGTATTTGTAAGTCAAAACCAAAACTGGGTCAAAAACACTGAAGTGGTGCTCGTGTTTCTATTATACTTTTCCTGTGATTTGTTCCATTCTTAAGTTTGGCTTACACATACTGAGGTAAAGTACTAACCAAAACTCTGCCGTGTGAACGTAGCCATAAAGTGTCCAATAGAATAGACAACTATTTTAATTTTTTTCACTGGGATTCCATATAACTGACTTCCTACATTACAGAGGTGTTATCTATTCGGCCATATTCGGTGTATACAGCAGGAAAGCTAAAACAATTAGCAGATCAATCCTAAGTCTTTTTATGATCTGTTAAAATTATGTAAATTTAAGTGGCATCTGTTGCCCATAGTTTACCTGTAATGGAGGCCATAGAAGCCTTTGGTTGACAGATACCACACTGTGCGCTCATGAAAGCCTCCATTTAACATATACGGTATATGACAAGTTTTTCCACACATTAGTATTAAAAAGTACTGGTTTCAATACACCATATGGTGGCAGATATTGTCCCTATGGGACTGTAAGGCCACGTCCACACAATGAGTATATAGTCAGATTTTTACCTCAGTATTTGTAAGCCGAAATCAGGAGTTGTATATGCAGAAGTGCTCGTGCATCGATTATATTTTTCCTCTGATTGTCGCACTCTTGGTTTAGGCTACAGATACGGAGGTAAAAACTCACCAAAAACTCAACGTGTCCACGGGGCCTAGTACCTTAAAAATCTCATTTAGAAATTACCGTACTGCTGTTCAGTTTGTTTGTGTTTTTTCTCTATTTTTTTTTATATAAAGCTATAGTGGATCATAAAGAGAAAAAATCCGAAAAAAGTTACTTTTCAACTCTTTTCTGCCTCTTTAGTAGAATTTGTGCAGCAAACTCTTGTAGCACAGCAAAAGCAAAAGTAACGGTTTCTACATTATCTATTAATTGTCAAAATATTGATATCGCAACAATTAACAGCAGACGCAAGAGCAGTTTTACAATGGTCCCAAATGAGAGCTAACAAGATTTTCTACAGAAGTGATAATGGTAAGAATCACACCTTCAGTCTATCCAGACACCTTGAAGATATTTGCAGTTCACCCTCTACCAGCACATCATCCCAATGCAAGTGTTTTCTGGTACTCTTAATAAGGGAACTCAAAGACTAGAAATTAAGTGAATGAATGAATGAAACGAACAATTAATATAGTTGCCCTTGCTGTTTGCAAGTCTGCATCATGTTCTGTATGATCCTGAAAGTCTTGAATAAATCCCACTGAAAACTCCAAGTATTCTCCTGTTAATCAGTTCTCTCTGCAGCTTGTGGCCTGGTGAAGCCACATCCTCTTTAGCCATGGGGGTTGGGCTTAGTGATATTTCTATATATCAGTTCGGATTAAACTGATAGGAGACAAAACATGATCACAGAAGAAGATAAAATTAAGACAAGACGTTCTAGTAAACATTTTTAATATTCTTCTGAACGAATGCTGCTAACTGCCTCCAGCTATTTTTCCTTAAAGGGGATCTGTCACCAGGTTTTTGGCACTTCATCTGAGAGCAGCATAATATAAGGGCAGAGATTCTGAAAATAACCACGATTTTCATAGCTCACTGTGTGCAACCGTTCAGACTTTATCTCAGAATGGAGTGTAGCAGAGCTGAGCGAGTTTCCCTGAGCACACCAGGCTGTCAATAGAGATTGTGCATTGACAGTGAGGTGTCAATCACAGCAGAGGGTGTACCTTTCTTCTCTGCACTTGCAGAGGAGTCACAACAATGTAAGGCCCGTTTCACACGTCAGTGAAAAACACAGACGTTTTTCACTGGCGTGTAAAACACGCACATGTCCCTGCGTGTGCCAAAAATCACGGCACACGTGGGTTGTCTAAGTGCAATCCGGGCTCCGTTCTCCGTGGCCCGTGATTGCACTTAAGAGATTCACTCACCTGCGCCCGCTCCCGCTCTCCATGGTGCTGAATCCTCCCGCGACGCAGCATCCGGCCGGCGGTGACCCCTGCAGGAGCTGCTTCCGGGTCGGCTGTGTCGCGCATAATGAATATGCGCGACAGTAATCAGCCGGCACAGAAGGAGCAGGGAGAACGGGCTGCAGAGGACATCGCTGGACGCCGGGTGAGTTAAAATGTTTATTTTAAAAGTACGTTTTTTTCTGGCACGTGTTTCACGGACCACACCACTGCGTGGTCCGTGGGACATCAGTGATGCCAGAAAAAAATGGACATGTCTCCGTGCAGCAATCACGCACACGCGGGTACGCTGCACGTAGACACGTGCAGTGACAAATCACTGATGTGTGAGCAGACCCATTCATTATAATGGGTCTGCGTATGTCAGTGATTCTGGTACGTTTAAAAAAAAAAAAGCACAAACGTACCATAAACACTGACATGTGAAAGGGGCCTTAATCAGAGAGCAATAAACCCTTTAGTATAAGTAAACAACAGCTGAAACACAGATAAGAAAAACAGAAATGGTTTTACTTCTTTAACCCTTGCAGCCTGCTGTCCTCAGCTTACATTGCAAAATCCTGATGATGGATTCTTTTAACCTCTTCTACATCCTGAAAATGCTTTCACTTTAGGTTTTTATTCATACTTGGGAATAAAAAAAAAAACAGCACTGGGCTAGGTAAGGGGGTGAGAAACCGTTATGCCATTTTTTAGTAAAAAACTGGTTTATTTTCAATGTTTTGTGGGCAGGTGCATGGACATAATGAAGAAACCAGTACCCTTATCGCCACAATTCAGGTCATTTTTTTCTCCCAGATTGTAATGTTGGTTCACTGCGGTGCCCTGAGGAACAACTTCAACATGAATGACTCCTTTGACGTTGAAAACACCAAACATCAAGGACTTCAAATTTAATTTCGCTAGCTATGGATTTTTTGGTCTGGGCAAAGCAGCTGTCCTCCACTGCCTGGACTGCCGTTTTGCTTCAGGATTGTAGCCATAGCACAAAGATTCATCCCCTGTAATAACTTTTGACAAAAATAATTTGAAAAATAAAAAAATCAGGGTTAGTTTGTGCCTATTCTTTTGTAGGTCGGGTCATCGGTGTATATTCCTCCTCTTGTATTGCATACTTGCATCCTGTATTGCATATCCCCTTTTCTTTATTTAAATATCATGCTGCCATTGCTGCTGTTGGTGGAGAGTGTGCATTGCCACAGTAATTATGTCTTCATTAAAATGGCGCCGGAGTCTGAGCATGCGCATACTGCGATCTCCGGCACAGATTTATTTAACACACTGCGGTGAAGACTATGAGCAGCAGGGGTGCTGGCGTAGATGTAAAAAAAAAAAAATCTACGCACTTGGTGCCAACAGCAGCAATGGCGGTGCAGCGTGAAAATTAAATAAAGAAAAGAGGGAACGCAATACAAGACACAGGAGGAGGAATAGACACTGAGAACCCGACCTAAAAAGGACCGTCCCCGATGCACACATCAATCAAAGGTGCAATGCATTTCTGGAACTTTGATTACAGATATTTCAGCAATCAAGCATCCGATCTTTCAACAAAAGGTATGCTAGTATTCAGAATCCGAGTGCCATTATGGCACTGCCTTTACTTCATATAGCAAAATCCTGGTTGTTGGTTCCCTTTAATAGTATTAGCTGTCTAGCAAGTGACTATTGGGGGACCACAATACAAAACCATGGGATATAAAGCGCATGGTTAATCGCTTAAAATTTCCATGATTTGTAAGAGATGTATACAAATGTGTGTATATGCAGAATTCACCAGGTATGGGAAACCCAAATGCTTGTAAATTATTAGTATGTGCTCTAAAGATAAAAAAAACCAAACCTCTGCAACCTACTCTGTTCATATAATATAAATGACAGTGTCTGACTGCCATTGTATAAGGAAGATGTGCTTTTAGCAAAATATATCATTGCCAGGGGAATATTATCTTTTTGCCTCCCACAGTGCTTCTCAAAGAGAAGGAGCAAAAAAAAAAAAAACCAAAAAAAACCAAAACACTCCAGAAAAATAATTCCATATGTAAGTTCTTTAAACAACACCAAGCTGTAGTATTCCGGCATGTCCTGAAGTGCACTCCTCTCACCCTATGATCGCGTATGAAACATAAATAATGAACACACATTGGAGTCAGAGGTACTCTCGCATGCCAGCAGCAATATAACAAGCCTCAGTACAGTCAAAAGTTGAGCTCAGCATCAAATAAAGTGACCACATATTGCTTCAACAAGACAGACACAGATCACTTCTGCCGGCTCCAAGATATAGATTACCACAGGTTTTTTCAATCTCATAAAAGTGAAACTACATAGAAGTAAAAACAGCTCTAGAACCATGTACAAGGAAATAAAGGGTCTTAGCACATCATTTTAACTTGGCAAAATAAAGCAGGTAGCACAGTCGTAAACATCGCAGTCCCGGGTTTCCACAAATTAACTTCTTTTGCAGTATTTACTATGCACTACAAAAAAAAAAAAATCAAAATAACAAATAAAAGGCTTTAAAAATATTCACATAATCTTCCAATTATATAAATCATTTTAACCAGCTGCATAGCTCACATAAGGCAAGGTTAGCCAAATACTGAAAGACAAAATACGATGCAATACTAATGGTATGAGAAAAAAAGACCAGAAAAAATCTGAGTATATAAAGTAGATGTTTAAAGAAAGTTTGTGGCCCCCTAAACTTAGAATCATTATTTAGACATTCATATTTGGGAATTAGCCCCAGAAAAAAAAATTATATTTGTATTGTACATCTTGGACTACTACTGCATTGGACTACTACCTGACCTAAATCCCTAGCTCTCCACATACTGACACTGACACGATGGAAGCACACAGTGTCAATGCACTCTCATTCATATTGCCTCTCCTGTATCAGCTGCTTGCTGCGCACAGGATCACAAAGCAGTGGGCAGCCAATGCAGACTGGATGGATGAGACCGCACTGCACACATGGACACTGTGCTCTTGCACCCTGTGCTGTCAGTGCATGAAGAATTGGGGATTTAGATCACTAAACTGAGCCCTTGATCACATTTAGGCCCGTTTCACACGTCAGTGAAAAACACAGACGTTTTTCACTGGCGTGTAAAACACGCACATGTCCCTGCGTGTGCCGTGAATCACGGCACACGTGGGTTGTCTAAGTGCAATCCGGGCTCCGTTCTCCGTGGCCCGTGATTGCACTTAGAAATCAACTCACCTGTGCCCGCTCCCACTCTCCATGGTGCTGATCGCTCCCGCGGTGCAGCATCCGGCCGGGCGCTGACCCCTGCAGCAGCTGCTTCCGGGTCGGCTGTGTCGTACATCATTAATATGCGCGACAGTAATCAGCCGGCTTAGAAGCAGCAGGTTGCACGGGCTGCAGAGGACATCGCTGGACGCCGGGTGAGTAAAAATGTTTTTAAATGCACGTTTTTTTCTGGCACGTGTTTCACGGACCACACCACTGCGTGGTCCGTGGGACATCAGTGATGCCAGAAAAAAATGGACATGTCTCCGTGCGGCAATCACGCACACGCGGGTACGCCGCACGGAGACACGTGCAGTGAAAAATCACTGAGCAGACCCATTCATTATAATGGGTCTGCGTATGTCAGTGATTCTGGTACGTTTAAAAAAAAGCACAAACGTACCAGAATCACCGACGTGTGAAAAGGGCCTAAGGGTGCATAAAAGTCCCCTTATTTACATATCCAACAAAACTGTTTTTATGAAAAAAGCAATTAATAAAGTGAAAACTGCACGTCTGATTTTTTTTTTTTTTAGTCCCCTATATTAATATCCAATTATTATATTTGAGTTTTGGGGTGACAGAATCCCTTTAAGACTATTAATTCAAAAAATAAAATGAATAAGTATTCCCTTCATCTACCTGTCACCAGCCCCTGTACAATGTCAATGAGGGAGTGGGAGGACCTAGCGTCACCTATTACAGGTGCTCAGGGGGAAAAAACCACAGAGAAAAAAAAAAAAAAAAAAGAGATATCCCCGCCCCGGCACACTGTTGTATTTCCCAAATAGAGTCCAAGAAAAATTGAATTGAAAAAGTCTTGGTATTTATTTAAATTTTTATTTGCAGAAGAAGAGAATTATTGTACAATTTGCAGAGAGTCCGCCTAAAAACGTTTCGGCCTAATCTCGGCCTTCATCTGGTCGGACAGACTGACTAAATGCGTGGGAGATCCACGGGGCAGAATGCTGGTATGAGCGAAGATATCTGGATATGAAATTATCTAGTTATGAAGATAGATAATCAGGAGTCAGTAATAGAAATTCATCACAGTTGTCATGATTCTGTATATGAGAAAGGGCTACAGCCTCTGCTTATGTGCATGTTTCGTGTCCTTCAAGGTAAGGCAGGATACCAATCTGTATATAAATTGCAAAAATGGCAATATGGAACCAGGCCTGTATGTAGTGTGGCTGATGGAGAGCCAAATCAAACTAGTGCAATTGGCACATTGATCAGCACTCTTAGCATGTAACTATATACCTCTGCAGGATTATGCAGATGGATGGATCTAATGTTGCCTATAATAAGGGGCTCTCAATGTCCAGGATTAAGGGACTGAGCAGTAGAGAGGTATGGCGGTTGCTGGGAATACCTTTGCCTCTATGCAGGTATACATGGAAGAGGTGAACCGTGTGAGGGCCCCTTGCGTCTGGTCCTGTGGCTGGATCACAATGTTTCAAGAAACGTTGTGATCCACCCCTGGAGCAAAGTCTGGGAGTAAAATAGTGCGAAAACCTGATGGCAACTGAAGCATCAGTTGTGCTTCAGTGAGTTGCACTGCGTCCAAAAAACAACCTAATGCAATGGATATATGTTAACCTAAGACCATCTTGTTTCTTAAATATTCAAAATATTTGATTTTGGTCTCTTTTCTAAAGGGTAATTGTTATCTCTTAAGTAGACTTCTCAAATATTATAAGGGCATGTCAAAGTAATAAAACTGTGAACTGTTAGTAGATTGGGAGCAATGTGCTTTGTAGGTCCTTGTCTTTTGTTGGCTTCCTTGAAAAAATGTGTATGAGCTAAAGAAAGTATTATAATAACTTAAGGGGATAAGTTGGGTATGATCATTAGCAAACTAACTGCAGGCCGATGCTTCTTCTTCCTCTACTACGCAGACTATGGGGTTGCTGTAGGGTAAGATTACACAATCAGGATTAGCAGCGGTTTGGACACAGGTTGTTTTTGCTCCATAAAATACGCTGCTTTGTAGAGTACAAGTGTGATGCCCCTGAGGCTTCAGTCGCCACAGAGTATTACACTCAAAAATAGGTGTAATGCTAAACTCTGATCCTAAAGAGGTCAGTCCCAGTTTCACCACATTACACACTCAAATACACACCATGTTGCCCTGTTCTCACTGGGGACTGGGCTAGGTTAGAGTAATGAAGGGGTCGCCAACAGAGTGGCATTTACAGCATGCCCTCAACAGGGGCCCCAGTCCCACTAGCTTAGGACCTGGGAGGGGGGAGGTGCAGCCAGCAGACGGAGTCAGGAGCCAACACAACAGTTAGAGAGTTCTCCAGCAGGAGAGGAAGGGAGCAGTTGCATCTACTGGTGCTCTGGTGGGAAGGAGGAAAAGTTCACATGATTGCTGTGGGAAGAGTGAACCTGCTCCCCACGGAATCAACGCCACACAGGGCAGCAGGACCCTAGGGAAGATCATACTTCACGTTGGTTTTCTAGAATCTGCCTGGACGGGGAAAGTTTCAAGCTTCCCTGACCACACAGCACCCGACAGCACAGTGCCAGAGAGGATCCGGGGTCTCGCATCAAGCCGGACCCGATATAGGAACCGCGGCACCTGCATAAAGGGACAAGAGTATATATCGTGAAAACCTGGGTCCCCATGTAGCT
The DNA here is from genome assembly GCF_048569485.1 of Anomaloglossus baeobatrachus. Taxonomy (NCBI): domain Eukaryota; kingdom Metazoa; phylum Chordata; class Amphibia; order Anura; family Aromobatidae; genus Anomaloglossus; species Anomaloglossus baeobatrachus. The sequence continues at coordinate 212,020,023 of NC_134353.1, read as the reverse complement.
TCAAGCCAGGGGATCCACAGAAAGGCGTTACAAGGAGGAAACCCACTGAACACCGACAGACTGATCTCTGACGGGTTCGACGGAGCCCATCAAAGCAAGTGACTTGTATTACCCGGGTGAGCGGCACAGCACTAAAAGCGAGTAAACAACCTGGAACTGCAGCTATAGACTGACTCTTTATTACCGTTACTCCCACTCCGCGCCGCCATTACTACTCCCCTCATCATCCTCCCCGGGGCTCGCTCCACCTGTGGGGAGCGATAAAATCCATAGCTGCTACCACCATCTGCCCCGGAGGACAGCGACAGCAGCAGCGGCCCATTTCCTGGCCGCATACCACAGGTGGTGTCACGACAAACCCCTCACTACTACCCCCATCATCCTGCTATCTTCTGTATGCCTTGGGGCAACGGAGCCGGGCTAGGCCGCCCGTGACGACAGTTGACTGCCCGGCGACGAGTAGGTTAAAACATACCTGCCCCATGGAGCGCTACACAAGCACAGTGGATGGGATTTATATAAATTCAATGGCCACTCTGCTTCTTTTAGATGCTCAGTAAACTGACCTGCAGCGCACAGTTTTCCGAGCCCCAGCATGTCAGTTTAGGCTGCTTTCACACTACGTCTTTTTAACATGCGTCCTGAACGTTTTTTTAACGCAGAAACGGATCCAGTGCAAATGCGTTTTCATTTCAATGCATTTGCAATGGACTCGCGTTAACATGCGTTCACCTGCGTTTGCGTGCGTTATAGTGAGGATCCAGCGACTTGCAGTTTTTTAACATCTTTCAAAAACGCTACTTGTAGCGTTTTTGACCTGCGTCCAACTTCTGCAAATTGCTGGATCCTGACTAAACAGCACGCAAACGCATGTGAATGCTGGCGTGCTGATAGGCAGGATCCTGCTTGCTCTACTGAGCATGCCCAGAAGCCAGCCTCCGTGATCAGTCTCTCTCCTACCTCTCTGTCTCTCTCCCCCTCTCTCTCTGTCTCTCCCCCTCCCTCTCCCCCACCTGAGAGCTGCGGACACTCGTAACCAAGGTAAATATCGGGTAACCACTTATCTTAGTTATCCGATGTTTACGTTGGTAACGTGTGCAGGGAGCCCGGCTCCTAGCAGCTGCAGACGCTTGTAACCAAAGTAAATATCGGGTATCCAAGCAAGTATACCCGATGTTTACCTTGGTTACGAGCCTCACAGCTGTCAGATGCCGTCTCCCAGTCTGGCACGTTTAGTTCCCCTCACTCCCGATCACATGACTCCAATGCCCGCCCCTAAACATCCAGTGACAGGATCCTGCAAAATAAGACATGCGTTTGCATGCATTTTTTGCTGTAAAAGCAGGATCCGCTTTTGCAGCAAAAAACCGTTCAGGACGCATGTTAAAAAGACGTAGTGTGAAAGCAGCCTTATTCTTGCGAAGACGCTAGTGTTCTCAGCAGGAGACAACAGTGAAAATACAAGGTCAGTAACTCTGACCATGTGCATGGACAATGTATTCTCGTGCACAGGACACAAGAATCTCCGGAAGAGAAAACACGCTGCGTCCAGAATACTGACACTCCTGATCCTGTGCAGATACCCTCCGTGACCCCACAAAGCACCATTCAAGTATTTTTTTTTTTTTCTTCATTTTACCGCTGGAGTGGTGCTTTAAGTCTAAGTTCCCTGACCCTACTCTTATACTCAACCTGCAGGTTCTTCATCTTCTACCTCTGTCAGTCCCGTTTGTCTCAGACAGTTTGTGACCTGCCAAATGCTCCAGTTTTACAGGATCGAGCAGGAGGTCACTCTTAAATGTAAGTTTATGAGAGCCTCGTTCTTGCTCTCAGACTTGCATTGAGAGCTTGTGAGTCGTGACGAAACTTCTGACTTCAGACCAGTGAGAAGTTGTGGTCACAAGATAGCGCCAAGAGACTAGAGTGGCTTCGGTAAAAGGTGAAGATACTGGAGGTGAGTATATTACTAGGGTCAGGGACCTTAGATTAAAAGCACCATTCCAGCGCTGAAAAAATAAAAATAACATTGCTGGAATGGTGCTTTAATGGATACCCTGCTATACATTTACAAAGTATAGAATCTGTGTACAGCTTATAACGGGGTGCCTCGGGGGTTGTAGTCGTGGCCCCTTTTTGTATCAGGCTAACCCCCGGCTCAGCCGTCACTTTTGGGACAGGGGATTGTTTTGTGGGGCAGAGTGTGGATGATGGGAGCACGCTGACAGACTCAGGAAAATTCCGCAGGCAGGCATCAGTTGAATCAAAAGGCATTTTATTGTACGTATCTTCACAACAGAGGCACAAATCTTGTAGCGTCAAAACAACTCCTGCTGGGGGAAAACTGTTCCTGTCTTCTCTTCTCAGGGGGCCTTACCCGGCTACTCTAGTTTTCTTCACCTAGGCTCCTGCTCCGGCTACTGCAGACTTGACCCACACAACTCTGTTTCACCGATTAGGACACTTTCTTATTTTCCTTTCTTTTGCTATCTGCCACCATAGCTCCCACACTCTGCCCCCGTTGCTCCTCCTCCCCCGTCCCGGAATCAACTGCCTCAACCTTAAACTTTCTTTCCTACAGCACTCTCTCTCCCTCCCCCTAGACTGTCCCGTTCCCATGGGGACAGCCGCCCCCTCCGACATCTATGGAAAACCTATTAATAATATACAGCATAAAAACATTAACAACTTTAGCTACCCCGGCGGGGCATCTTCAGGGGGGAACTGCGCCTCTGTGTAAGGGGTCCGTCCACCCCTTATATTCCTCCCCTCTTTTTGCCTTAGCCTCCCGGCAAGGCTCATATCTGTAATACAAAACTTAACCAGCAATCTCTTTATAAAACTTTAAAACCTTCATATAAAACACAAGTTCGGCGCCCGGAGTCCCTCCTGGGAGCTCCCGGTCTTTGTAGCTTATTTGCCCGGAGGCCCTCAACAGGCGCTCCCGGTCTTAGTCGGTCTTCTGCCCAGAGGCTCTCCCAGCACTCCCGGTCTTTATAGGCAGAAAGCAACAGGCAATAAAGTCTCCGAAACAATCAAGGAGGGAGGCTTATGCGCAGTCCGGCATCAGGCACCCTCCGGGCTCAGTAGCTTAAACGTTGCAGTAACTACAAATCTTCACCGGTTTTCTTCAACTCCGGCTCTCGGCACATGTATGTTCATCACCTCCAATCGCTAGATTCACGCGGGGTGGTAAGCGCGCTGCCATTCAGCCCGCTGGGCCCTCACATAATCAGAGAGGGACTGGCCTGGCAAGCGACGCAGTCTCCGGAACGGTTCGTAATTAGCCGGGATCTCCAAGTCCTCTAACTCCGGTTTGGACCCCTCGACCCCCGGCGGAGGTGACGGGGTAGCTGGACGGGACGGCTGTGGACTCCCAACAACGACCACCGGGTGCGTCACCATACTCTGGCGAATCGCCAATACCGCCGGCGTTCCCTTTTCTGGCTCAACTATCGGTCCTGTAACCATCTCTGGCGACACCGCCAGCGTGTTTCTCGGTCGACAAGTCTCGGCCAGCACCGGTCTCTGTTGCGTACGTCTCTGGTACTGACATTCCTCCCACTCAATCTCCTGTTGCCACTGTGCGGCCTCCTGAGCAGTGGGTATCCGGGTCACCCCTAGGGCAAATAGGCCCCGGCATCCCGCTTCTCTCCGGAACTTCACTTTCTCCCCCGGGTACAGCGTATGGAGACATTGGGGCAAGCCCTCAATGTCCAGATTGACCCGGTTATAAAAGAAGTGGTCCCCGGTCTCTTCGTCTTCTATGAACCCATAGCCCTCGGCCTGATTAAATTTGACCACGGTGCCCATGCTACACTGCCGGTCGAATGTCTCACTAAGGGGTCCGGCCATCATCTCCCGGGCCACGGTCTCGGCCAGAAGCCTTTCTTGCACCGAGTCTATCTCAGGCGGCGGGGATGGTCGTCGGATTAGGGGTGCCGGCTTTACTGGCTCCCAGAAAAATCCCCAATCATCTTCTTCAAGCTCCGGGACATGTTGCCCTCCCGGGGCCGGAACTTCTATGGGGGTTGGAGGTCCTACCTTGGCTGGCATATTCACCTCCGGACTCTGGAGGGATGTTCCCAGTGCCTCACTTCCCGGCTGCAGTTGCGTCTTGTAAATAGCCCGGACTTCCGTGGATGTTTCACCGGTCACGGCATCCCACGAAGTGACCCACGTAACTTTCGCGGGCCGCTCCGGACCTCCTGGCACAGCCGGTAGCTTTATGGTAAGTGCCTCCTCGGCTACACTCTGCCTCGGGCGTCCTCTTCCCAGGCTGGTGGTCACCAGCGCGCCCGCTGCAGCTCGCTGCTTTGTCTGCATCTCCATCTCGCTTAGAGTCAGTTGCTGAGTTGGCGTCCCTTGCAGCTCTTCCTGTAATGGCGCCGGGGAAGGTGGAGATGCTGGGGAAGGTGGAGGCGGGCCTTCTTTTCCCGCTCTTTTATACACTCCACCCCCAGTCTCGCTCACCAGATCGACCCAGCATAGGCGACACTTCTTTTTTTCTGTAACGCCGCCCTCTTCACATGTCTTCAGCAGCATCTTGGGGCCAGTACCTCCCCTCTTTGGGCGGCGCACTCTGCACTTCTTTTTCTTCGCCGGCCAGCTCAGGGTTTTTCGTTTGGCGCCAATTTTCCTCACGCTTACTGAATTCGTGAAGACGGCGGCCATCTTAGCGCCATCTTGTACCTGGTCCAACGCCTTAGGCACCACTTGGTCTTCACATTCAGGGATCGGGACCCCCCGCAGATAGTCCGGATCCTGCCGACTACGCCACATGTAACGGGGTGCAGGGGGTGCCTCGGGGGTTGTAGTCGTGGCCCCTTTTTGTATCAGGCTAACCCCCGGCTCAGCCGTCACTTTTGGGACAGGGGATTGTTTTGTGGGGCAGAGTGTGGATGACGGGAGCACGCTGACAGACTCAGGAAAATTCCGCAGGCAGGCATCAGTTGAATCAAAAGGCATTTTATTGCACGTATCTTCACAACAGAGGCACAAATCTTGTAGCGTCAAAACACAACTCCTGCTGGGGGAAAACTGTTCCTGTCTTCTCTTCTCAGGGGGCCTTACCCGGCTACTCTAGTTTTCTTCACCTAGGCTCCCGCTCCGGCTACTGCAGACTTGACCCACACAACTCTGTTTCACCGATTAGGACACTTTCTTTTTTTTCCTTTCTTTTGCTATCTGCCACCATAGCTCCCACACTCTGCCCCCGTTGCTCCTCCTCCCCCGTCCCGGAATCAACTGCCTCAACCTCAAACTTTCTTTCCTACAGCACTCTCTCTCCCTCCCCCTAGACTGTCCCGTTCCCATGGGGACAGCCGCCCCCCTCCGACATCTAGGGAAAACCTATTAATAATATACAGCATAAAAACATTAACAACTTTAGCTACCTCGGCGGGGCATCTTCAGGGGGGAACTGCGCCTCTGTGTAAGGGGTCCGTCCACCCCTTACACAGCTTTCTGATGAAAGTTGACAAATGAATCAGCAGAGTACTATCACAATCTTAACTGAAGAGGCAACCAGCTGTTTTTATTTGTTTTTGTTTTTATGAAAGGGAAACTGTGAGCAGGTTTTTGCTATGTAATCTGAGGACTGCATGAGGTAGGGATTAAAACACAGAATTCAGTATCTCATCACACGGTGTGCATTTGTTTACTTAAGGCAAAGGTTTTATCACTAGTTGATAATCCCTGCTAGGACTGGAGGTTACACCACTGCCTGGTGTTGTTAGCTCTCTGAACTGTGCTTCATCATACAGCTAAGAACTTGGTCACAACTGCTGCATCCAGTAAACTAAGTGATATATCGTTGGCTTTGGGGTCTTTTTTCCTACATCATGCTGCTATCAGATGAGGTAGCAAAAACCTGGTGACAGATTCCCTTTAAGAAATTTCCAGGTCAATCTGTAAATTACCTGATCTTACAAATTACTATATTATTATTCCATGCGATAAGATGAGCTTTATCTGTGCTGGGTATCATAATACGCGGGGACCCTACACCAATTGTTTAATTTATTTTATACCACGATACTGACCCGCAGACCGGGCCTGTGATTGATTGCAGTCAGACTCACATAGGCTGGGGAGCATGTCTGACTGCCACCAATCACAGACACTAGGATGGCTGGTGATTGGGGAAAGCAGTGCATATGCGATGAGCCTAATGCGCCGCACGGTAAGTGAATGTGCATCCTAGAAGCAGTGTGCCGCCATGATGGATCCTCGGTGAGTACGGCGCAAAAAAAAAAAAAAAAAGAAGAAGATCTCAGGGACCCTCTGGTCTTGGTTATCTGTGAGTCAGCTCATCTCTACCAGGTCCGCAGCAATGACATAGGACACAGTTAAAAGCAAGATTAGCAAAGAGCTGACTGTAACGGCTGTCAGAGTCCTGCATCCCTCTTTACAGAACAAACACTATATACACTCTCTGCAGAACACAGTGCATGCAATCTTCATCTAGTCAGGACATGTTGCATCCATACAGATTTAGAGATGTGCAGGTCTTTGGTAGCTCTCTGCCCTGCCTCGCACTGGTCAGACTCATCAATGCCAGGTTTCTGGAGAGAAAGATGTGCTACTGCATAGTTCTGTCAATGAGTGGGAGGATGCCATGTCAGCCTTCTCATTGCTCATAGGAAGCTGCCTCCAGTGTATACTTACTAAAAAGCACATCTCACCATGCAAAAATTACAGTAAATGAGGGATAATTGCTGAAGGCTTCGCTACCTTTGGCCCCCTCCTAACTCCATAGAAGAAGAGCAGGAGAGCATTTCACATGTCTTAGCATTGGTGGGAAGATAAAATGGATGTGTGTGTATACGAGTCACTTACATCATGCATGGAGTCAAGGAGTTTAGTTAAGTGGAAATATCGCTGCCAGCTCTGTCCAGCACTGTGTGGACTCTTCATTAATATTTTCCTCAGTTCTTTAATGTAATTCAGTCTCATTTCTTCAAACGCAGCTTGGCATTTAAGTCCATCTTTAGGAACTTGATAAGAAAAAAAAAAACAAGAAGTCATTGCGCAAAATGTTAAGTGGCATACTAGCATAGCAAAATGTGCATATACAAAATACATTTCTATAACTATATATGCGTATCACATGGAAGTTAAAACTTGATCGTTATGGCCTATCATTCAGTGTTCGGGAAGATAGAAAACATTCTTAAAATGATCCAGTACACAGGACATTGTAGGTGGCGTCTGTCATTTCAATGCTCCCTACACTAATTTTCTGTTAGTATACAGTGTTTTCAGTGTTGCACCAATATTATTTCAACTGGAAAATAAAATAGAAGGGAATCCTACAAACAAACTGAACTAAGTTGAAACTAAATTCTGGAAGAGTTCCCAGATTCCTGTATTGGGTTTATTAAACACTGTTGTACTATTTATCTGGAGAACGTCCAATTCCCAATAGGATAGAAAGTACATGAAACAATGTATGTAAAAGGCAGAAAACACACAATGTTTAGCCATTTCTATTTCATGGTTTGTGAATACAAATAAAACTTTACAAATAAGTCACCATCCACAAATGTGGGTAACATAATACTGCCCAACCACAACACCAATATACACTTCCATCAGCTTCTACTGGATTCACATTAACATGTTGGAAGTAATATGGTTATTTCTTTCACAGATGAAATTAACTTATATATACACATGATTAGATTCATATAGCTATCTCCCTCATATTATATACATATATACAGTATATTGCAAAAGTGAGTACACCTCTCACATTTTGTAAATATTTTATTATATCTTTTCATGGGACAACACTAAAGACAGTCATGGTCAAAAGTGTTGGCACCCTTGAAATTGTTCCAGAAAATTACATATTTTTCCCGAAAATAATTGCAATGACATGTTTTGTTATACACATGTTTATTTCCTTTGTGTGTATTGGAACAACACAAATAAGTAGAGGGGGAAAAAAAAGGCGAATTGCAAAAATGGGCAGTACAAAATTCCCCTGGGCATCTATTCCTATCGTATCAACGCTATTGCATATAGTTTCCTGTCTGTAATGCGCTAGAAGAAGGTAGTGTTGACTGAAGCGTGACATATTTCAGGATTGCGATATCCATTAACCGATCCACCACCGGGCAATTTTCCGTTATTACCTCCATTTCTTCAAAGAGTGAACTTTTGTATTTTTCCGTCAAAGCCATATGAGGGCTTGTTTTTTGTGGGATGAGTTGTACTTTTGAATGACACCCTTCACCCTGACAAATATTGTACTGGAGAATGGGAAAAAAAATTTCAAGTCCGATTAAATTGCAAAAAAAGTGTAATTCCAGAATGGTTATTTACCACATTCGCTAGATGGTAAAACTGACCTGGCAGAATGATTCCTCAGATTAATATGGGTTTGCAGATATTGTAGTTTGTTTGTTTTTTTATTTAAGTGGTGAAAGAAATTTCAGAAAAAATAATTGCGCTTTTTGCACATTTTCCGAGACACGTAACATAATTTTTCGGGATCTGTGGCTGTATGAGGGCTTGTTTTTTGTGTCCCGAGATGACGTTTTTAAATTTACCCTTTTGGTGAAGATACAACGTTTTGATTGCCTCTTATTACAATGTAGCAGCGACTCAAAAAAATTTAATTCTGGGGTTTTGATTTTTTTTCTCGTTACACCCTTTACTGATTAAATTAATTTTAGAGGCTCAGATCAGATCACGTGTGGTGAAACGTGGGCTCGCGGCGCAAGCAACCTTGAAAAAGAGGGGCACAACTTTGGATGTATTAGTACGTCCAAGGATGTGAAGGGAGTTAAAATCTATATCTCTTGAATAACTTCGTGACAGATTCCTTTTCTTATTTGTACATAGAGTGGTTTCCTATCCGGGCACCATATTCACCTACAGAGTGACGTATATCACAGCTATATATCTTTTTAAGAATAATACAATCTTCCGGATCAGCTGTAGTTATCAAACACTTTTCTGCAGCTGAACCCTGTCATTGGATCGGATTGATTTAATTCTAGATTGCATTATATTTTAAATTGAAATCTGCTGATAACGTTCAGTTAAGTAGTTACTGACTCACTAGGGAAGAAAATCTCTGTACATAAAAGGTTCTGAAGCCTCATGGAGCCTATTTTGCAATGAATGGAGGCTCTGATCCATCTACATGAGCTATCTGGTGGGGGTTGAGGTGGTTTATCACAGTTTTCCAAAATAATGGAAAAAAAAAATACAGGAAAAGTTCAAGATGGCCACCACAGGTGAACCCAGCCTAAAGGTCTATTTGCACAACAGTAATCACAGCGTTAAACCACTGCCAACATGCTTGCCAGTCGATAGTTGTTTAACAGCCGGCTTACACAGGCCAACACGGCTTCAGATGTGCACTGAATGATCAGTAATAAATAGCTCAGTGCTCACAGGCTGCCATTGTTCTCGGCAACATAGGTCCTGTTTACACAGGCCAAGAATGCACTGCTACAATTGATGGAAACACTTGTTCATGATAATTGTGCAGAATAAATACACTTTTGGAATATGTGTAAATATTTCATGGAATTTCAACCAGGATATCTGTAAAATGAGTGCTTTATTACTGTCCCGCTGTTCAGATTTAAGTTTAGTGCTCTTCCCTGTTTTTTTTTTAAAGGCCAAAATATACCTAAAGAAGGTCCATTCCAGGATTAAACCCACCATAACTTCACAAGATGCTCCTGGCCACTGAATGATGGTTAGATACAATTCGATATGCAGATAAGATGTACGCCTTCTTTTTGCTGACTCAACCGGTCATATTTTCTGTGAAGTGTGTTATTACAGAAGAGGGGGTTTTGAAAAGCAGTCAGATTAAAGACTTTTTAGCAGATAAAAGGCCCTTTATAAGCTTATCGCCACAAAAATAAATTGAACAAGTTCCATTTAACTTTGCCCTTTTCATCCCACCCACACGTCTCACAGAGAAAACATTCATTAGCTTTCTCTTTTTATACGATACAATATTTTTTTTCCTTTATGATTTACAAACTGACAAAGTATACTATGCTGCTTACTCTAAGGGACAAAGCATCGGCTATGTTGTAATGCCCCTAGACGCCTAACAAACAATAGCAACTATCCTTCACATACAGATTTTTTTCACAGCATTATGCGTGTGAAGAAAATACATTATTTTCTGTTATTTTTTCCTGTACAAAAATCTATGGGAAAAAATGGCATACCCTGAGCATGCTACTTAGAAAAAAAAGGCATGGACCCAAAAACCTTACCACAATGCAACAAATGTTGAATATGTGAGGCAGTCTATATTTTAACATAGACCTGTTTCTGCCTATGTAATATATAATCCATAATAACAGTGTAATCTCATATAATGCAGCAAGAGGGAAAAACGAGCAACGTAACTTTAGGAAATTGCTATTGCTTTCCAATCAATGCCACCTTTTCTGAACTATAAGGGTAAGTTGAAAAGAAAAACCTCCTGCTCTGGATATGGCTACAAATCTGCATACATTACATGAAAAGTGTTTTTGAGCCAAACTCAGAAGTGGATCCAACAGGAACGAGAAGTGGTGTTGGCCCAAGAAACTGTAACAAAAAGGCACTGGCTTGTTTCCCAAAAACACCCTAAGGCAACGTTCACACGTCCATGTGAGTGTTACCATCCAACAGAAATGGACTAATTTGTATCAGGTGTTGTCCTAGTTGCATTGGCTTTTTTTCTCACCTCCTTTTTTTCCCATTGAAACTGGCAGACAGCTGAACTCTTTATCCATTGACTTAATAGTTTAGTTAAAAACAGATGAAGCTTGGATAGAACTTTGAAGTATAAAGTCTGTTTTCTTAGTTTCATCTGCGTTTCATGGATCCTCATAGATTTTAATGGATGGGAATAAGACAAGCTCGGAGCCTCACAGACCAGAGTACAGGACCCGTTTTTTAAAATCTGATGTGTGCATGGATCAATGAAACACTATTGGTCATCGTGCTGTCAGAGGAAAAAAAAAAAAAACAACACAGGAAACAAGCGGACTAGAGATGAGCGAATCCGAACAGTAAAGTTCGGTGGTCGTACCGAACACAGACTTTACAAAAAAATCAGTGTTCAAATTCCGATATCGGGTGCTTTATGTATGCAAACCACTCGATTGAGCATCACTGTGCTCGGGTACGCTCAATGCTCAGCCCAGTGAGAGCCACTTGCAGTGTTTCAATGGCTACTGGGGGTAAAAACACAATTATCAGATGTAGTGTGTCCCAAAAAAAATAAATCCCACCTGCCCCAGAAGTGCTGTGTCTATGGCTGGCGTAGAGCCGAACTGCCTAATCAGTTACTTCCAGTGCGGTTCAAGTCAAGAACTGAAGTTTATCTTAAGTCCGGCTGAACCTACCGAACCCGAACTTCAACGAGTCTGCTCAAGTCAACCTAGGACATCACATATGAATGTGGGAATGTAGCATTATAAAGATAAAGAATAGAGATGAGTGAACCTCGGGTTCGGTTTTCGAACCAAACACCAACTTAAAAACATAGGGCTTGGATTCGGAGTTTGAATGCTTAAGATGCGAACTTAACTCACACAAGCAACGCTGTGCTCAGCCCAGTGCGAGCCGCTTGCAGTGTTTGGACAGCTCACACTGGGAATAACAACAGCGTGTACACATACAGTGTGGAACACCCCCCCCCCCAAAAAAAAATATGAAAATAATCACCCACCCTCCCCTGGAAATGATCTGCTAATGGCTGGCTGTATGTGGGCGGAGACTCATACTGCCCATCACTGTTTCCAAACCTCCTCGGGCAAGGTTTGGACACGTGGAGGTTCGGTTTCTTTATTGCCGGCAAACAGACCCTCCAAAGGTTTGCTCATCTTTAATAAAGAACACATGATGGGTAAGAATAAGCATACATAAGTTTACCTGTGCTAAGTAGCAGCAAAACTTTCATGATTGTATATTCCTCAAATGTTAGCTGCAAACGATTAAACTCCAGACTTATCTGCTGCATACTTTGGCACAGCTCATACATGGCAGACTGGCGCATCCTATCTCTGCAAGACAAGGAAAAAATATGTAATCAGACATTCAAGTAACTAGATCAGACATTGAATAGCAATCATTTACCAAAGATAAAAATATTATCTAAACCTACAGAAAAAGCCTGCCAACCAAACATTAGAACAGTGTGCTTTAAATAGGCATTAATAAGGTATAACCTCGGCTAATCTGGTAAGAGATAGTCCTAATATGAAACCTTGCAAAGCCATGCATATTAGATTATTTTCCAGAAATAATTGTTTTGAGAGGAAATAAAGGCGATGAGGGATCTTGGAGTTGTGAAATGTGGAAATGGAGATTTCCAGGCTTTATTATTAAATGTTGAAAACCTACCAATGTGGCATCTTACTAGCCTGGTACAGGGTTGATTCTTTTTGGAATTTTAATTGAGAATTTTACTGCATATGACAAGAGCTTCTACAGTATATTTCGGCTTTGTATCCTTTCTGCACGGATGTCAAATTCTTGCTGAGAAAAACTCTAGTCATAAAATCCATATTGACCTCTAAAGGGATCAATGAATGAACTTGTTTGGTTTTTGTAGCAGCAGAGGGCAGAGCGCTCCAGCTACTTGACAGTAATAGATATCACCACAAACCACACAATTACTTTATTTAAATAAAGGCATAGAGAGATCATGGCAGAAAATGACTTTCCCATAGAGAAAATAACGGTGTTACTTCAGATTGTCCTGCAGATACATCTTTCACTGTCTGCACTACAAGTTCTATATGGCGCTAATGGAAAAAAACATTTCTTTATTCACTGAAGATACAATGACGATTGAGAGTTATACATGGATTACAAAAAAGTTTTCAAATAGCAAAACCACCACCCAAAAATCTCAAATAAACTGTACATACATGTAATACAGTGTTTCCCCGAAAATAAGACCTACCCCGAAAATAATCCCCAGCATGATAGGGATAGATAGACAGATAGATACATACATGTTACACACAGGGTTTGGAGATTTATGTTGATGTTCCAGAATGTAATATGAGTATATTTGAGTAAATGTTGATTTTTTTTTTGTTCAAGAATAAATGTGGATTGTTGTTCATGGAAGAAAAAAAAATAGGACAGCCCCTGAAAATAAGCCTTAGCCAATTTTTCGACACAAAAAATAATAATATAAAATCCTGTCTTATTTTCGGGGAAACACAGTAACTTTATACAGGATTTGTCAATACTAGACTTTATACAATACACAGTAATACATATTAAATCAGACAAGTAGTTGACAAGTCTATAACACTAAAAAAACTGCTCAGAATGATGGAAGTTTTTAAGAAATAATCACTGAAGCTGCCTAAAAATTATCAAAATTATTCCTGGACTTGAGACTTGATTACTACAGCTGTGTTTATTTTTTTTGTTAACCATTAAATTAATCATATTTACTGAAGTCTAATATATGCATACAAAAGTAATAAAACAAAAAGCAGAAAATAAAGAGAAAACAGCTTCTTCTTGAAATAATTAGATTGGAGCACATTATTTTACTACATTTAGCACGGAAGCACAAGGTTCAAATATTACACATAACACACAAGCAATATCAAATATTGCTCTTCAGGGCCGTATAGACGAGAATAACAAAATAGGCATCTTAGATATCTTAAGAATTCTAACTATCATGGGGGAACAAGAGACTGATAACAGACTTAGAGACCAGCGTTTTTTTAATTACCGTTTAATAATGAATAAAATACTGACAGCAAATGAGCTTGTTGCATGTACAAGTTAACCCTCCAATATAGTTCAGAAAGAGCTGGAATACTCTGAGTTTTCCATTTAGAGGTTAGGCAATGTCTAGCTTAGGTTAAGGGTGCTTTACATGCTGCGCCATCGCTAACGATATATCGTCGGGGTCACGTCGTTAGTGACGCACATCCGGCGCCGTTAGCGACATCGCAGTGTGTGACACCAAGGAGCGACGATCAACGAGCGCAATAACGTGAAAAATCGTTCCTCGTTGACACGTCGCTCCTTTTCCAAATATCGTTGCTGCAGCAGGTATGATGTTGGTCATTGTTCCTGTGGCAGCACACATCGCGGTGTATGACACCGCAGGAACGACGGACATCTCCTTACCTTCGTCCACTGGTAATGAGGAAGGAAGGAAGTGGGCGGCATGTTCCGGCTGCTCTCCGCCGCTCCTCTGCTATTGGACGGCTGCCGTGTGACGTCGCTGTGACGCCGCACAAACCGTCCCCTTAGAAAGGAGGCGGTTCGCCGATCAGAGCGAGGTCGCAGGGAAGGTAAGTCCGTGTGACGGGTGTTAGCGATGTTGTGCGCCACGGGCAGCGATTTGCTCGTGACTCACAACCGACGGGGGCGGGTACGCTCGCTAGCGATATCGGTACAGATATCGCAGCGTGTAAAGTACCCTTTGGGGCATGTAAAATGAGCCACATGGAAGAATAGGGTAAATCTGTTAGCCCAATATTCAATAATGAGGGGGTTTGGGTTGATACCCAATAAAGGGTTGATAAAAGGAATGCCTCCTGACAAGCCTCGGAGTATGGTACCGTCCAAGCCTAATTTTCCTAGACAATTCCAAGCAATTAGTACATGAAAAACATTTGCTAGTCCAGGATATTACTTGTTTGCACTGTAAATTCATATATGAAAACCCAATATCTTGTTTCCATTTGAATACAGAAGGTAGTTTCAGGCTAGCCGATAGGAAGTTTAATATATTATAGGAAATAGAACCTTTTTAGAGGGAATAAAGTTTTATATGTCAGAAGGGATTAGACTCCAGTGTACAACTGGGCAAGAAGATATGAGACTTCTAATTTAAAGGATCTGAAAGAAGTGATGTTCAGGGAGAAGAAATTCTTCAAGTAAATTTTATAGTGAGTCGAAAGCATTGATCCCATTACCTGTCCAGAGAGTAAGACAAATATACGGGATCATATATTCCAAGCATCTAACAGATATGCGTTTTTAAGGCATGTTTAGATGAAATCTCACGCCAGGTATGGAGGCTTGTTTGTAAAACAAGTAACATAGGAGTATAAGAGAGGTTGAATGTGCTCTACTTCCAAAAAGGGAAGGGGGGGGGTATAGTTTTCTAACAATTGAAATCAGAATATTATTATTTACTTATGTTAAAAAACACATTGCAGTGGTGCTATATCTCACCGCTGAAATGATGCTTTACATCTAAGCCCCCTGCCCCATCTTATACACCTTCCAGCATCTTCTTCATCTGTTTTAACAGACAATATGGTTGGTCTCAATGATTTGTGACCTGCTGGTAGCTTCAGTATTTAATGAAGGACGCCGGAGGTCACAACTCAATACAAGTCTATGACAGCCTCATTCTTGCTCTCATAGACTTGCATTGAGAAGTTTTGATGTAACTCCTCACTTTAAACTAGTAAAAAGTTAACACGAGATAGCAACGTGGGACCAGAGCTGCTCTGAAAAAGGATGAAAACACCGGAGGGAGAGTTTAAGACTGGGAGCAGGGAACTTAGGTTTAAAGCACCACTCCAGCGGTGAAAAAAAACGAAAAAAAAAAACCAAAAAGACAACAACTGGAGCGGTGCTTTAAATATTGTTTTAACATTTTTAATTTTAAGCATTTTATTGTGTGTGTGTGTGTGTTTTGTTTGTTTTTTTACTATTTTTATGAAAAAATTCTTTGCAGTTTTCATTCTGGCAATTGAGACTTAGAAGAAACTGACATCTAATTCTGTAGAAATTCTTCTCAGCAGAAACCACATTTTATGATACTGTATAATAGGCAGAAGCTCCTCTAGTATAAAGCTGCAGGAAAATAACATACGATCCACTATTAAGTGATTTTGGTAAGACTCACCTGAACACTTACTACTACACCTTAAAGGGAACCGGTCATCGGTTTATCGGCCTATAAGCTGCGGCCAGGCCCAGTAGGCTTATATATACAGCATTCTAACATGCTGTATATAAGAGCCCAGGCCGCTGTGACTACATAAAAAACACTTTATAATTCTTACCTAAACCGGTCGCTGCGGTGGATGTGGGTCAAATGGGCGTCTTCGTCCTAAGGTGTCGGCGCCTCTTCTTTCGGCCATGTTTGTCCTCCATCTTCTGAAGCCGCAGTGCATGACGCGTCCGACGTCATACACACTCGCCGGCATTCAGGTCCTGAGCAGGCGCACTTTGGTCTGCCCTGAGCAGGGCAGATCAAAGTATTTTAGTGCGCATGGGTGGGACCGGCGAGTGTGTATGACGTAGAACGCGTCATGTACCCCGGCTTCAGAAGGAGGACAAAGATGGCCGAAAGAGGAGACGTCGGCACCAGAGGACGAATACGCCCATTTGAGCCACATCCACCACAGCGACCGGTTTAGGTGAGTATTATATAAGGTTTTTTTTATGTTCTACACAGCAGTCTGGGCTCTTATAGACAGCCCCTCTGTGAAATCGCTGATCGTTACAAACTTTTCTGGTTCATTTTATAGTCGTCGGGACTCCCGCAGGGCAGCATCGGTGTGTGACACCTTACCCAACAACCTCGTTCGCGACTCACGTAGGCGTGCATCTTCGTTGTTTTCCGTGCCCTCTCTGTTCTGTTCCGATTGGTTATCGCTACTGCGTTTGGATTGGCCACTTCCATCCTCTGTTCTGGCTTGTAGATCGCAGTACATTTCAGAGGGCTAAATTCACTTGTCCCGGACTGCGTGTAGCAGCAGATTGTAATACAGTCCATTCTGCATCGGGACTGTAGGATGGACAAGGATGGAGAAGGATGGAAGCGCTATTATGTTGCCTTCTCTAAAGGCAAGGCTGCCCAGTCACAATACAGTTACGACCACCAATCAGAGCAGAGGGGGTGTGGAAAAGGCAATGTAGATGCATGCCTATGTTACTAATCAAGATTTGAATCGTGCTATGTGACAGGGTCCCAGCGACCGCCGTATCATTGCTGCGTCATTGGGAAGATCACTAGCGACCCTGTAGCGATGTATCAGAGATCCTGACCAAGTTGTATCGTGGTCGGAATCACTGGTACGTCGTTTAGTGAGATGGTACCCTTAGACTTGGTATACATCCTATGACCTACAAACTAGGTTAGTGCTATGCAGACGAGCACACAGAGCAGTCACATCTGTTATGTGCTCTATGTTTCCAACCCTTCTCTATTATGGGCCAGTTATCAGGCGTTGTCTGCAAACATTTACATTACCTTGGTTTGCAAGGATGTGCTCAGATGCTTAAACATTAGAAAAATTCCCTCGCCACTCACCAAATGCGACAAAAAATTGTCTTCATTCCAACATTATTAAAGCAAAGGTAACAGGCCATAGAGGTATTAGCAAAACAAGGAACTGGTCAGATGGCCACTTCACACCTGCTGAGGATTCTACGGGTCTGGACTTTTTTTTTTGCGTTTTATTATTTAGTTCCCTCAAATATGTAAAAAAAAAAAAAAAGCCCCACAATATATAACACAGCTAAATATTACAAAAATTCTCACTTAAAAGTAAAAAAATAAAAATTAGTGTTGCTGTAAAATCAATTTATTTTGCATAAAAACTAATAAGAAAGTAAGCAGCAGGTAATCAGAGTGGTGAGTGGTGAATGCATGAATCATCCTTCAAATGGCATTCTTTGTGGAATTTCTATTCTACAGCTACCAAACAAGAGCTATGGAATAACCATAGATAAAACATCACAAGCAGACAGCTTAATCCACTATGCTGAAAATATTTCTTTAGCACGATTTTTACTTTGGACTCTGTCCTTGATTAATTCTTTTAGTGGGTCAGTTCTTTCTTTATGCATCGTTTCCTCTGAGTTACAGTCAGCAGATGCCAGTGCTGTTGCTGAAAGAGTGAATTATTCTGCATGTTCTTGCTTTAAGATACTACATTAGTCTAGGAAAGTGTATGAACATAAAGCACTATGCAATTCATGCATTTGTGGATTGTTATATATTATTCCATACACTCTGTGGATATGGTGAATCCTTATTACATATGCCCTCTTTGTGGAATGAAAATCATTTTTATATGGGCAAGACTAATACATAGTTATATACACAAAGTAATGGTTCATGAATGAATGTATTATGGATTTGTAGAAATGACTATTACAGCAACTGTAGCCTGCAATGGACCCATACAGAGGTGATTTTCCCTCATGGACCACTGGGTTGCGAACCTTGTAAAATATTCATGAGTCTAAATATAGAGCACTTTTTGCCCTGTCCGTAAAAAGAAAAAAAAAAGGAGTTTTTTTGAAACTGAAAAAACCTATACAGATTATTTTCTATAATTATCATTTTACAGTTTACAATGAATGCAGCTGATGTCTCCCTATCAGAATTATGGGCCGTAGACATGGATCACTTATAATCATAATGGTTTATTGTGGTTTTCCAATATGTCTGTAAAAAATATTGTCTGTCCATAATTTTTTTAGAAGCTGTCCAGAAAAAATAAAAACTCAAGTTGGCAACATTGACTGTACCTATGAACCAGGCTAGTGCTATCTGGACGAGCACATACAGCCAGTCATATCCGTAATTTGCAGACATCACTGGACCCAAACGTTCTGGGCTTGTCTGGACTTAACCTATCACAGAGCGTGCTTACAAATATTGGAAAGGTAAAGCTTCTTGCTGAATTAAATGGAATCCATGTGAAAGACTATGAGGGCTGATTCCATCACATGTTGTGCTATTAAGGTATTGTGCCCAAGAAATATGATGTCTCAAAGGGGAGCCCATACCAAGTGCACAAAGCTTTCCAATACACACACTTGTATAGGACCTGTGCACATGACTTTACACACACACATAGGGCTAAGTGTCATTTCACCTGGTCACCTCCTTTACCAAAAAGTACTATTAACAAAAAAATTATAAATGACGTAATTTAGGATCCTCAATCCAGTACCAGAGACCAATAGCCCCCCCCCCCCGAAGCACAAAGAAAATGTTCTGATGGTCCAAATCAATACACATGAAATTTCTTTTTGTATTTTTGAAATATAAAGCAAGATTTAACAGAAGTAATATGTAGAACATCTGAAAGTTTGTTATCTTGTGATCCTTTCTATTAGGAATGAATGCCATGTCTGCTATGTCACATTAAAATGACCAGAGCACAGTCAAGTGATTAGGGGAAATTAAAAGCAAGTAACCAGTTATAGAGAGTCTCTCAGCAGTTTTGAGGACATTACTGCTGATCGTGCTTGGCTGGAGACCTGGACAGTAGGTTCAACATACCTTTGTGCATGGTATTACTATTATTAGCATCACTATGAAAGAGAAGTATTAATTGTGCACAATTCCCACAAGAGTTCTGAAGGTGGTGCCCAACACTGAAGTGCTCTCCACTTTCTGCAATATGCACTTTACAACATCTCTCCTCTGCTTTTAGGTGACCACTAGTCTCCTTGCTAGATACTACAGCTGTCACTCAAGCGCAGAGGGATAGCGTGACGCGATTATTGAAGTGAAACTAGGACAGTTCAGCATTAGGGTTAAGAAAAAGGGTTATAGGATCGGTGGAGGTCCAACACCCCGTACCCGCACCAATCAGCTGTTATCTATCACCTTTTACAAATGTAGACAGTAGAGTAGAACAGAGGTCTGTACATTGTTTAGTGGCTGTTGTCTAGTACTAAAGATCAGCTTCTACTCTATTCAACTGTAGCTAATTTGCAGTCACTAAACAATGCTACATCAAAACTCCCTATATAAAGCTGGGTTAACACACATCGCTGTTACGTCACCATTTCCTGTGACGTAACAGCGACCTTAGATGATCGCTAGTAAGCTGTCAAACATGTAATTTTAAGCAGCGATGGAGCAGCGATCATAGCGACCTCGACGGTCGTCGTGCGGTGTCACACGCGTCGCTATGCGACAACTCCGACCTTGATAGAGGTGTGGTGTTTACCCCTAGATATGTTTTGCGTTGTCTCTTTTCACGCCCCTCTGTTCCGATTGGTGATCGCTACAGCGTTACCTGATTGGGTGACAGTGCCAAACAAAGGAAGACGCAGTAGTGCTTTCATTCATTTTATTTCATTTAATTTAAATCCACAAAGAACGACACAAAAGCGACACCAGACAATCTACTAAGTGGAACAAAGAATGGAACTTAAAAAATGAAATCACTGTAACGCCTTCGGCAAGGTACCCAATCGGAACGCTGTTGTAACCACCAATCGGTGTCGTAGGGGCGTTGCAAAATACACCGCAAAAACACACCCTTGTCCTGCCTTCAGTCCTATGTCACTGCCTTCAGCGTCGTCGCGACCGTCGCTGCTGCGGTATCAAACACAAGGATGCTGAGCTTATCACCATGGCGCAGCGGGATAGCAGCGATCAAAAAATGACCTGGAATATTCAGGAGCGAGCAGTGATTTCGCAGCAGGGGTCTGATCGTTATGTGTCACACACAGTGACGTCGCTGTTGAGGTCGTTGCTACGTCACAGAAAATGGCGACTTAGCAGCGATGTCGTTGTCGTCGTCGCTGTGTGTGACACCACCTTAAGGTGTCACCCAAAAAGTTATAGATTTCAAAAAGACCCCCTCAGAATGGTGGAAGGCAAATCCCCATCCATCACGGTCAACAGTAGCACAAGAAAAACAACAGAACTATAAAAAAGTGTATGCTTTATTACTTATTACTTTTCATGGGTTTTCCAAATATTATGGCACAAGGAACTTTAATATAACACTGGACATTTATTGATTATTCCCCTTTTTCATTATTTTTTGGGCATGTTTTATATTTGTTTATTTTTGGATACTCATCTTAGGTTTTCTCAAAAAATGTAATTTACACATTATTTTGATTATTTTTGATTATTTTGTATTGATTCACGTATAGAGCTCATCTTTCAACTGGTTATCCTGCATGGCCCCATATTTTAGATCCTTTTTTGTATAGCCTCCCTGGGGAAAACTTATTTATATTTATATTTTGCACACAGACCCTAGTTATGTAAAAGCGATTATTTTGATTTTTGCAAGTAATAAAGCATATACTGTATATTGTTAAAGTTCTGTTTTTTTCTTGTGCCACTGTTGACCCTGATGGATGGGGATTTGCCTTTTACCATTCCGAGGGGATCTTTTTGAAATCTATAGTCACTAAACAATGTACAAAGCTATGGTGTTTTGTTATGTATGTCTTCACATTCACATACAAAATAGGTCATTACAAAAGTAGTGGACATCACCTTAAAGTGGTAAATAAATCAGATTGCATATTACTTTTCATCAGCATTCACTATTTCAAAATACAATGCACAATGCAACACCTTAAGTTAAAATAGGATAAAAGACACCTGAATGATTGTACATCTCTGAAATTTTTTTTTTCTTAGGAATAGATATTGTTAAAGTGTATATATTCTTTCTTCCTATGATGTCATGTCAACAGATCAGTTCTTTCTTTTCCGCTATGATCTGTTGATTGACATCCAGCTTCCTGTTGTCTAATTACAGGGAGCCAGTTGTCAATCAACATGACCTCGGCAGTGACACCCCTTCAACAGAACAGAGCATAAGAAGAAACTGCTTTGTCAATGTGATGAAACAGGACAGCAGTATGGTCTGGGACCACTGTGAGCTGAGAGAGATCGTCACAGGGTAGAACATGCAGGTAGTTAGCAACCACCTGCCGATAAGTGCTTAGACCCATTAGAAAAAAAATAGAATCTCTGATAACCCTTTTATAACAACAAACCAAGGCATAGTCACCTTCCGTCACCCTAGCAGATCCAGTGCAGGCCACACTGCTGTCTCCGTAAGCAATGTCAGCACTGTCCAGATGTCAAATGGACCTCTAAAACCTGTGATAAGTTGCAGTAGTCAGGTGATTAGAAGAGTGCGTCATCCGAGAAACATTTGGTGAAGCAGTCTTGCAATCAGAGGCTTCAGTCGTTGTAATAAAATCAAGACGTTGCTGACATCACTATCGGGCCTAGATCCACAGTGGTGATGGAAGGAGAGTATGCCTCTGGTTGTTGTATTACAAAACATCCATGTCTAAGAAAAAAACTGTACAGCATCGGAAAACTCCTTTAATTAAGAGGTCAATACATCATTCACCAATATTAGTACTAAACAGGTAAGCACACACGATGTTCACATCACTAACTGTACAGCTTGTTATGTGAATTTATCCTGCTTACCGTTACTATAGAAATCAGAATACCAAGAAGAATTACAGGCTTTATAACTAAAAGGTCATTAAGAGGTAGCTGCAGTCTTACAGAACATTATGCAATGCTAATCCTAAATTTCTGAGGCTGCAAACAAATTATCATCTGAAAACGCAGGCAAGTGTATGGTGAATATCATATTTACACTGGCTGAATGTCAGTCTGCAAGGTGAACACAGCTTGTAGGGTTTACTCTTTATTAGTTGGGCCGCATCGTTTTTACATGTTGTTATTGTTAGGTGTTTTGTGGTGGCCTTTACAGACTTAGCAGTTTAACCTTAGGATGAAGACTGATAAAACACAAAATAGGCAGACAAACAATAAATACTCCACCTACCAAAATACACATGATCAATAATATGAGAATATAACTTGCAGTCCTTTTATTTCCGTTTATATGGCTTGATCAGGTGCACAATAAACCTTTACCGATCGACGGTCGTACTAGATCACTCAGTGCACATATGCTACAATGTTTCTTGGCATCACGAGTCCTGTGCACACAGGATGATGTATCGCCATGAACGATGATCTTTTGTGCTGCTCAAAAGACCATTACCAAAATGAACAAGAGTTTTGCTCGTTTATCAGATTATAGACAGCCTGTTTACACGGCAATATTGTAAAAAAAACCTTTTTAACAACACTTGTTCACAATCATCTTGAAGTGTAAATGCCTCTTATGCCTTCAGCAGCTTATTTTCTACAACCATATGGCAACACTTCCAGTCTATGCCCATTTCTGTTCTACATCATAGCGAAATGTTTAAATTGAGATCACCCATTACACTGTAAGGGCATATACATAAAGCGCCAGCATTCGTGTGGAAATGTCTACACAAACATGGTTGTTTATTTACTTTCTGCTTGTAAATAAATCATGAATAAAGCAAGCTTGAAAAATATATCACAGACTGGCATATTGATGCTCTTATGGCAAGGTAATACTCCCTTATTTTTTTATTTGGCTTTAACATGGCTTTCTCTTGTGCACCATCAGACATGTGGGTTTTTGTCACTTTTACACTATCTCTCCCAACATATAAAACAGGGCAATCCAACTACAGAATATCAAAGTCTTGCACAAGTCAAGTGCAAGTTAAGATTGACTTAAAGAGGTAGTGTGAAAGCAAAATAGTTTTCTCCTAACTTAATACCTATTTAGTCCCATAATCTAATCTATTTTCTAATATACTTGCTTTAAAAATTCCCTACCATTCCCTAACTATGCGATCTAGTAGCTACTGTGTTTTTTTTCTATTTCCTGTCTGATGATGATTAGTTTGTGTACCCCAGTGCATGCTGGGATATTCAAAACATCATCAGGGGAAAGATGCTGCAGTCACTGTCACCGCCTCTACCCCTCCCTGAAACGAAGCATCATCAGTGACTTGGTTTCATGGGCTGTGCTGTCACTAGTAATCAAACGAATAGTCATCAGATCGAAAATAGAAAAAAAAAACCACAGTAGCTGTTAGATAGTATAGTTAGGGAATTCTTAAAGCAAGTACGGTATATTAGAATGCTCAGATTATGGGACTAAATAGATAGGAGAGGAATGCATTGCTTTTAAACCACCCCTTTAATTCATTTTAAAAGGGAACCAATCAGCAGATTTTTTGCCCTATAAACTAGAGGTAGTGCCAAAATGGGGCTAGGATGCTGTTAAAAAAAAAAAAAAGATACCTTTAGTTGACAAATCTGAGGCTTTAATGCAGAGCAATCTTTGTCCAAATTTTCCAAAATGATGCAATTTGAGCAATCCTCC
Source organism: Anomaloglossus baeobatrachus (assembly GCF_048569485.1). NCBI lineage: Eukaryota > Metazoa > Chordata > Amphibia > Anura > Aromobatidae > Anomaloglossus > Anomaloglossus baeobatrachus. The sequence goes on along the minus strand of NC_134353.1, from coordinate 211,996,024 downwards.
TCCTGCCTTGCCTCCTTTTCTTTATTTAAATTTTGTGCGGTCACCATTACTGCTATTGGCATGTATGTGCATAGATATTGTGATGTTGTCTTCAACTAAATGGTGCCAGAATCGGCGCATGTGTGTACTGTGATGTCCGGCAACCATTTTAAGGAGGACACTTAGGAGATTACTATGAGCAGTGGCATCACATGCGCTGAGTGACAAACAAAAACAATCTGGCCATGCGGCTAGGCTCTCATTCGTCTCCACAGAGTATTCAATAAAATGGCACCGGAGATCACGATACGCATATGTGCGGATTACGGCGCCATTTTATTGAAAATAACGTCACATTAGCAATGCACACTCGCCGCCAACAGCTGTAATGGCGGAGGAGGAAAGATAACAGAGGACCTGACCCACAGAGTCCTGCCCCGATGCTCAAGCCTGTACACAAATTACGTCATTTTGGAAAGTTTGGACAAAACTTGCTCTGCAATAAAGCCTCAGATTCCTCAACTAAAGGTATCATTTTAATCAGCATCCTAACGCCATTATGTGTAGAGGGCAAAAACCTGCGGGTTGGTTACCGTTTACATTTGTTTGCAATAAAATTATATAAATATAACCTCATTAGAATAAGGTAAATTCTTTCAAGTATTACAGTACCACTGCGTAGCAGATACAGACTCCCTATTTGCACATGATTAGAGAGGAGAATAAATATTTCTATGTAAGGACGGTTCAACTAAGTTCATCTCTCTAATAATTACACAATGTTTTATTTCCGCTGACTCTCGACGGACCCAGTGACTCAATCTGGTGCACTCAATTGCTTTGAATATTAGGAAGTTATTTTAGGAAGCCAAAACCACATTTAGCCAGAGTGTGTACATACAGTATATCCATATGTCTATGCTGATTATTCCATCTGTAATCTATGGTTTTAGAGGCAATGGCTAAATACAGGAAAACAGTGCAAAGATTAAAGCTAAAAGTCGGGTTCTCTCTTTTTTCTTCCAATACAAAAAAGTATAGACTACTATAAAGTAGAAAGACAACTGCTAGTTTACAGTAGACAGAATAAAGCTTCTACTATTTACTGGGATAAGAAACATATTGCAGTTTTGAATAAGTTAACTTTTTTGGCCCTAATTTTATAAAAAAAAAAAAAAAAAAAAAAAGAATATAATTTTAAGAGAGTCATGAGAAAAGCAAAACATACTATACTTTGAATTCTATGTTTTTACATATCAGAGCATAAGAAAAGAAAACATCTCTTTCCTTAGAAAATTAGTAAAGGCAACCTCAGATGGAAAAAACACATGGCGAGATATACCAGGGGTCTCAAACGCACCTGGGTATATGGGTTGCACAGAAAAAAAACCCCAAAAACTGAATTTGGGAGTCCGCATTCTTTGACCGACAAGTGACATTTTTAGTGATAAAATAATTTTATTTCTATACAGTTTTTGATTAGTTTTTCAGAACACTTTTTGCTTATTTATTATAAATGGCATTCATTGTTGTATGGGTTATGGTACAGGTTTTATAGCTCAGGTTGTTACGGATATGGCGTTAACAAACGTGCACTTTTTTGTATATATATATATATATATATATATATATATATATATATATATATATATATATATATATATATATATATATATATATATATATATATATATATATATATATATAAAATAACTTTTAGTAGTAAAAAAAAAGTAATGCTTTATTTTGAATATTTTTAACATTTTATTTAGCCTTTCTTTTTACATTTTATCCCCTTCTTGTAAGTAATTGTTTTACAATTGACACCATATAGTAATTTTGGCCAACATCTTGTAGTAATGTGCCTCATCCTTGTCCCCCATCTTGTAGTAATCTCCACTTTCTGGTCCTTATCTTGTGGTTATGTCCCCCTTCTGGTCCTCATCCTTTAGCAATGTGTCCATCCTAGTCCCCCATCTTGTAGTAATGTGCCCCATTCTGGTCCTCATTTTGTACCAATGCCCCATCCTAGTCCCCTTCTTGTAGCAATGTCCCCATCACGGCCCCCTTCATGTAATAATGTGCTCCATGTAGTACTGTCCCATCCTGGTCCCCTTCTTGTAGTAATGTGCCCATCCAAGTCCTCATCTTGTAGAACGTGCCCATTCTTGTCTTCATCTTGTATTAATTTCCCCCTTCCTGGTCCTCATCCTGAAGTAATGCTGTTCTGCACATACACACAAAAAACCCCCAACTTCTTTTCACCTGCCTCGTTCCCTCAGCGCCCTCTTTTCTGCACACGTGGCTTGCAGGCATAGTAGAACCCTTGACGATTACGGCGCAACCAAGGGAACTGCATCCGTCAGTGCTTTATTTCAGTCGAATGTGTGTCCTTGGATTGTGTTGTCAGCGTCACGCAGAGGCACGCAGAGGCCAGCAGCTGACGTTATAAGCTGTGTGTTTGAGACCCAAAATTTATACTATGCCATTATTTAACTAAAAAACTACACCAAAATGCAGAAACAGTCTGTGAAAAAATAAACGACAACCCAATAATCAATATCATCACTTACTTTAAGAAATTGTTTTCAGTATGTATCCATCTCTTAAATTGTTATGGAGGAATTTTGGTGCATTTTTATTTACAAAATTGTTTATATTCATTGAGGTTTGTGGGCATTCATTTCTACACAGCTCTCAAAGTCCCACCACAATTTTTCCATTGGAATGAGGTCTGGACTTTGACTGGACCATTGCAACACCTTGAATCTGTTCTTGGTCAGCCAACCTGATGTAGATTTGATGGTGTCCTTGTAATCATTGTCCTATTGTGTGACCCAGTTTTGGCCAAGCTTTAGGTTAAATGGCCTCACATTTGACTCTAGAGTAATTTGTTAAACAGAGGAGTTCATGGTCGACTCAATGACCGCAAGGTACCCAGGCTTGGTGGCTGCAAAACTAGCCCGAATCATCAAACCTCCTACATCATGCTTGACAGTTCCTTTGTAATTGTGCGGATGTGCTGAGTTTGGTTTTCAACAAATGGGACACAAGGCATTAAGGTCAAATATCACCACTTTTGTGTCATCTGTTCTAGGTACATTGTTCTGGAAGTCTTAGGCGGGCTTTGCACGTTGCGACATCGCAAGCCGATGCTGCGATGTCGCACGCGATAGTCCCCGCCGCAGGTACGATATCTTGTGATAGCTGGCGTAGCGAAAATTATCGCTACGCCAGCTTCACATGCACTCACCTGCCCTGCGACCGTCGCTCTGGCCGGCGACCCGCCTCCTTCCTAAGGGGGCGGGTCATGCGGCGTCATAGCGACGTCACACGGCAGGCGGCAAATAGCGGCGGAGGGGCGGAGATGAGCAGGATGTAAACATCCGGCCCACCTCCTTCCTTCCGTAGAGCCACCGGCGGCAGGTAAGGTGAAGTTCCTCGCTCCTGCGGCGTAACACACAGCGATGTGTGATGCCGCAGGAACGAGGAACAGCATCGTACCATTGCTGCAGCAAAATTATGGAAAAGTCGGAGCTTGCAACGATGATACGATAACGACGCTTTTGCGCTTGTTTATCGTATCATCTAGAATTTACACACAACGATGTCGAAAGTGACGCCGGATGTGCGTCACTTTCGATTTGACCCCACCGACATCACACGTGCGATGTTGCAACGTGCAAAGCCGCCCTTATGGTTTGGTCAGATGCAATTTTCTAACTTTACAAAGAAATGTCTTTCTTCTGGTAACCTTGCAAACAAGCCAGCCATACTCGTTCAGTCTTTTCCTAATTTTATTGTCATGAAGTTGAACATTTATCATTCAAATTGAGGTCTTTAGAGTCTGAACTGACTGAACCTCTGTTTTTTGCAAAATCTCTGTAGTGCTACAACATCTAACCTTGGGTTAAATTTGCAAACACTTCCACTCCTGGGAAAATCCATCAACTAGAGTCCAAAATTCTTCAAAAGTGGAAAACATTCCAAATTGTTTTGATATGACCTTACAACCTTTCTACAGATGACTGGCCAGCAACACCTACTTCATTAAGATTTTCTCTGCTCCAGAACAGCAAACAGGCAAAATATGTGTTTTTACAGAGGTCATCACACTTGTTGATAAATAATTAATAATGGGCATTTGATTAGCAGCATATGGCACCTTCTTAATTCCTATGGAAGCAGTAAGGGTGTACTTAACTTTTCACATACAGATTCTGCATTTTGGCCAAGTTTTGGGTAGATTAAAAATGACAATATAATTTGTCCCATGTTGTCATCTATCGTTGTATTTAACTAATTCTAAGAAGCTTTAAGGACACGATTTTCTGTTATGTCATGATAAGTAAAACCATATTCAAGAGTGTATCTGGTCACTTTACATGCTATTTAGGTATTACGGAAATCTCTCAGGCAGTATCTCATATGATAACCAACAACAACTTTTTGTGTAAATAATCAGGATATTAGCCTAATAAAATCTGTCTGAACAACATCCTGTAAGTCACACTGTTAATGCAGTCATAGTGGTAGACTAGACTGCTGAGTTATAAATCGTATTAACTCCTCAAGAAAACTGGGTGCTGATAGACAATTAGGGAATCAAAAAAGGAACAACCATGAAAAATTGGGGAAGTAATGGTATTTTCACAAACCATTGTATATAGTCTTATACAGTAACTATGGCGCATGAGACTGTTCGAATATATAAAAATAAATATAGCCAATTAGATAGGCTAATTAGATTTTTTTCACAGAAAGTGTTGAGTGCAGCCTTCATTCGTAATCATTAACAAGGTGTGCCCCTCAAATCAAAGCAGAGTGCGTTTCTTTCTTTTACGGTATATTTAATTACCTATCTGCTCATTCTTGTCCGTCATCTTTATTTCTGTACATCCATTTACAAAATGTATCCTTTCAATACCTTTTCTCGAAACCCAAGATTTACTGAGATGTATGTCATGGGTGTGCAGTGAAGTACCATATTTTGCAGACTATAAGGTGGACCTAAGTTCTAGATGAGGGAAATGGGGTAAAAAACTTAAGCAAAATATGCACTCTTATGGGGTGGAAGGGGTCTGCTGCCAATACTGTTGAGGAAAACCTACAATATTGACCACCATTCAAAAAGCCAGACAATCACAATAATAGCCAGAGGTAGTGTCCCCAAACTCTGTACTAATATCTAACTTCCAGGTATGTGTCCCCCCCCCATTCTGGTGTATATGTCCCCCACCTGGTATATATGTTCCTCATCCTTGTCCCTTCATGGTATATATGATCCCCATCTTGGTACATATGGATACACATCCTGGTACATATGCCTCACATCCTGGGCCCATTCTTGTATACATGACTCCTATCTTTGACCCATTCTGGTATACAGTGATGAGCAAAAGGGTAACAATGTTTTAAACTTTTGGCTTTCAAGCTCCATATCTCACCATCCACTACAGCTTTAAGCAGGAGACAACCTTCATTTTATAGACTATTATCTTAGCCATCTCATACAATTTGACTTGAACCTATTAGGCAAATGATTAGTTAAGCAGATTCTTGTCATCTCACTACATTATTATGGTTTTCTTTATTGTGTTTCCATTTTTTCTTCTTCATGTATAATACAAATAACAACCTGTTCTCAGATTTCCTAATAACTCAGTGTTTGATTAGGTTGATTTCCAAGTGACAAGTCACTGGTTCGAATCGAGGAGCATCTATGAAGATGATTTCCCAAGAAATGCAAAACCGCACCTTCCAGCTCATCGATAGCGGTCTCGGCCCCAAAAATTGCCAAACTACATCATGTAAGTGCCATGACTGTTGGAAGAATATGATATCCATCCATGCATTCAAAAGCCAAGAGGTAGACATCCAATCAAAATAATGGGGTCAACAAGTCAACTCATCAGAAGATCAATCAGTTCTCGCACAATAAACACGGCAGTGGAGGTGACTCGTATGCTTCATAATAGTGAGATCACATACGTACATGCATGTTACACAAGTCTGGAATAATGTCTCGAAACAATTTGAAGAAATCTCAACTTCAATATCGTCATAAACAGCGTTGGCTGGAGTTTGCAAAGAAGTACGAAAAGTGGACACTAAAAGATTGGATACAGGTGATTTGGAATGAGGAGACTAAAGTCAATAGACTAGGCTCTGATGGTTGCAAATGGTTCTGGAAAAAACAAGGGAAAAGGAGGCTAATGGATTGAGAATTTGAAGGAACTGTCAAGTTCGGTGGATGAAGACTGATGATATGAGGTTGTTTCACAACAAAAAGCATTGGATACTTGACCAGGATCGATGGCGGTTTCAATGGTGAGCTATAAGCGAGTGTCCTACAAGATGAGTTACTTTGTATGCCCGAGTACTATGGATATGAAAAGTACGACAGTGTTCCAGCAGGACAACAACCTGAAACATATGTCGATATTGGTGAAGAAATGGTTCAATTGACAATGGAGTAGAGGTGCTGGATTTCCCCCACAGTCCACAGACCTCAACCCAATAAGTCGACCAGTATGCACCAAGATTGGGAACATGTAGAAGAGACCAGGGATCAGATTTCAGTCTAGACATGCTTGAATCTGATTGAGAGCATGCCCAGAAGGATTCAGGCAGTGTTAAAAGCCAAAGGTGGATTTACAAAATACTAACAAAATAATGCAAATTTTAATTGAGATTTTTAAGAGCAAAACAGTAACAATGCAGCACCATGACAAGAATCTGCATAGGTAATCATATGCTAAATAGGTGAAAGTCAACTTTATGTAGGAGATGGCGAAGACAAGTCTCACGCTCAAAGCTGTAGTGGATGGTGAGATATGGAGCCTAAACGTCAAAAGTTCAAAACATTGTTACCCTTTGATTGTCAGTGTATATGTTCCTCATCAATATGTACACATAAAAAAATAAACCATTATACTCACCATACCTTCCCTGATGCACAGTGTCCTCTTCTGATGCCGGTAAGTGACTTCCGCAAGTAAGAGACACAGCGCATGACATCACTGCCATGCACCCCTAGTTACAAGCGGAAGTTAGCAGCTGGAATGTTCACTGCTCCCCATGCCCAGAATTATGGGTGTGGGGTGCAGTGAAACTTAATTCTGTTTAATAACGGACACACATGATCGCCCAGCTGCTGCAGGAAGCTGGCAGCTGGGTGATCACAGGTTCCCACAATGAAAGAATGAATATTCACTGCTCCTCCCACCCATAATTCCGCCCACCTCTCGGCGCCGGCTTCAGTGCCGACAAGTGGGCACGATTATGGTTATAGGGAGCAGTGAATATTCATTTTCTTTATTAGTGGGTGTCACGAACCACCGGGGGGGTCACTCAGAAATCCCCCGCGCTGGCTACCAGTACGTCACAATCGGGGGGTAACAAGTGGGGGTCACCCCTCCTTTATACCTCCCGACCGACAGACAGAGCACGTGACGTGCTCTCTAGCGCCCCTCTTATAGTCAGGCCAATTATGGAATTGCCCGACAATAAGCAAGGAGGCCGCTATACTACTTATGCCGATTATTGAAGGGTCCCCGGTGAGAGTAGGGTATATATTCCCCCGACCTCCGCGGGCGGAATATATAAAACCTCCCCGAATCTCACTGGCCTCCCCACAATAATCCTTGGCACAAACTCGCTGCCACCAACCGCTTCACGGTAACTATTAGCCGAACACACAGACGTGGGATTCAAGATCGAGATAACAGAACAGCCCAAGATTAATTATATAATTTAATCAGCCTAAAGCACACTAGAAACTACAATATATACAATAGGGAATCTACAGAATATACATATGTCAGAGTACAGTTACAAGCAAAGCATGGGTTACAAACAGGCATACACAGTTCCAGCAGTTACCTTGTGCGTCTGGCCACAGGGGGGCGCCATAGACCAGGTTTCCAGGAACTCCCTCACAGGTCTTTCCCAACCAGGCCCCCGAGCAGAAGAACACTGGAAAATGGCCGAAGTAGGGTTATCAACCTGGGCAAATCCAGGTCCCCTCCTACCTTAGTGACCTCAGAGGGAGCACTGCTCCACCCCTGGCTGGAGTTATGGACAAAATCCACAACAGGGGATATGGCCATAACTTGGCCTGGGAGCGTCGTAGGCAGACGCCAACGCTCTCATTGTGACAGTTATGAATTTAGCTACAGAACGAGAGGACTCATGACTTGTCTACTAGTTCCCCATTGGCTGATATCACGCCTGGGGTATTTCCCCAGGTCCTGCTCCCATAAAAAGGGTGTGCCAGCATCGTCCGCATGCGGAGACACCATTTTTATGGTTGCCATATTTATCGGAAATATGGCTTGCGAGATATGAACCATTTTTTACTGGAGTCGTTCTGTCTGGATACTTCCATAGCCTTGCTAATTAGATAGCAGCCCCTACCACAGGGTCACGGCAGGGAGTCATCCTGTGTCCATTGTTCCCACATCACCTAATCTCCATATCACAGGAGATGGCCATGGGATGTGTTGCTGGGATGTGACACCTTCCCAGATGGTGGACATTGAGAACAAGAAGGGAGGGGGCACTGCCAGGGAGTGATGAGAGCGATTATGACTGGAAGTCATAATTCATCTTCATATCCCAGGGTTTCCCTCACAGTGGGCACATGTGTTTATCCCAGCACTAGCTCTTGCCTGTTGCCTGCTGTGACCTGCCCCGCTCTCTCCAGCTGTAACCAGGTACATTCAGACTATAAAATGCACCCCCACACATTCCTCCAAAATTTCTGCAAATCATCCATTGGCACTCATATTAAAAAAAAAAAAAAATAAATCTATGTTTAATGCTCATCAATCTATCAATCACTCCATCTATCTATCCATCTCTCTATTCATCCATACATCCATTGTACTGTTAACATACCACAATGTACTTAAATTCATTGCAGCCTTAGGCAATAGGATTTTCACAGCTCTTGAACTGAATAGGATTTAATACATACAAGTTAACTTGTGGGAAAACCAATTTCAATCACGGGAGACTGTCTCCCCCCTCTTTCTTACATGTTAAATATTTGTACTAAAGAGCATCCCACTCAAGGGAATGAGAAATGAAAATAGTGAATAAGCAATAAAACGTCTATGCTACATGGATAAATGGAAAAATAAAAATCTGCACTGAAGAAATCTCAGCTCGGCAAGATTACTTTATGCAGAAAAGAGCAAAATTAACTTGAATATATTGGTTTAAAAAGATAAATGCCTATTCACTCTTAGGATTCTGAAGAAATGAAAAGTAATGTTCTCTCAGGACACATTTTCCGACTTGATGCTTTGGGGGTAAAAAGCAACAGAGAAACAAAACTTTGTGAAATCAGATGAATACATTTCTGTTATTTAATTGAAAAAACCTAAATATGAATACAAAATAATAATAAATATTATTATAATAATAATTCTAGTAATAATTATTATAATATACACACACACATTGTGTGTGTATATATACATATACACATTGTGTATGTATATATGTATATATATATATATATATACACATATATATATGTATGTGTACATGTATACACACATTGTGTGTGTATATGTATATATATATATATATATATATATGTGTATATATATATATATATATATATATATATATATATATATATATATATATATATATATATATACATATACATATATACACACACACTAGCTGTAGTACCCGGGCCAAGTCGCTGTCTGTCTCTTTGTCTGCTTCCATGTCTCTGTCTGTATTTGTATCAGTCTGTCTGCCTCTTTGACCGGTCTGCCTCTCTCTGTCTCTTTCCATGTCTGTCTGTCTCTCTCTATCCATCCCCCCACTGACATCTTATTACCTCACACATAAGCTTCTTATACTAACAGTTTATTTTGTTCCTATAGCAACCACTGACAGTTGCTATTAATAGCCTGTAGCTCCCATTCATTATTCATTATTATTATTATTATTATTATTCATTATTCAGTTTAATGGAGGCAGGATTTTGGAGAGTAACTGTAAAGTGCGAGGTTAAATTTCCCCGTCAAAACATAGTCTATGACGTTCCCTGAGTCACATGGGGTGTCTGTGCAAAATTTCGTGATTGGAAATTGAACGGTGCGAATTCCTTTAGCGGACATAGATACATACATACACTGAGCTTTATATATTGGATATACAGACACACATAGACATAAATACATACATATATATCTATATACACATTATTATTGTTAACCTGCTGTTAAATGTAAGTTTTTATTTTTTCTATCACTATCTATATGAAAAGTGAAATCTGAACTCTTGCAATTTTGACTAAACTCAAAATGTTACAATAAGTACAAAAAGAATTAATGTTGCTATACTAGACATTGCTGCAGTCATATACAGAATTATATTAACTATAATCACTTCTGCCTCCCAAATATGCCTCCCCAAGAATTAACAGGCAAGTCAATGATGATGCCAGCCTCACAGTTTGAGAAGTACTAATGTAGAAGATCAAGCATTGGGTTTCTATACAGCCTGCTGACCTTAATACAGGAGCATCCACATTATATAATTGATTATTTCATTCTCTGGGTAAAGCGTTCATCACTTATTGGATTACTCATGTAAAAATCTGTTTGTATTGGAGTATACAAGCCAATGCTCCACTAAGGAACAGCTTCCATACTGGCAGTTGCAGTCAAATAATTTTGCTTGTTGGTTTTGATAAAAAAACTAAAGACTCTTCAATTAAACACTACAAATATGAGAAGCTAGAAAATACATTTAGGATTTAATATCTGAAATCATAATATGTTAGGGAAGGTTCACACGACTGTATTATCCCCGTTGGAGAAAAACGGTCAGATTATGCTGGTCAGAGTTTGATCAGGATGAGATCAGTTTTTCTCAGAGGTGGAGAATGGCAAAAACCATTCTCCATTATGTCAGTCCCTGACCATTCTTGATTTTTTTACAAGGACCAATAAACTTGAATGGGCAAGTACCATCCGATCCTTAGAGGAAAATAGGGCATGCTGCAATATATTTCACATGCTGAATCAGTGTGTGAAAAAAAAAAGTTCATCTGCACATTAAATAAGATTGGTCCAAGAGCAAGCCGTTTTGTTTTTTTTTGGCGGATAGCACTCAGACCAAAAATACGGTCGTCTGCATGAGCCCTCAATGGAATGGTATGGAATCAGTGAAGTTCTTAAGCGGCATCCTCCTTGTTTTTCAAAAGACTAACCTAGACACATATTCAGTTATTTATGAAACATACAATAGTAGAGAGTAGGCTCTGCTCATCCGCCAGTGTTGGTGCTCAAAAGTAATAAACAAAATTATATATCTTAAAGACAACTTTGAAACGTCGGTTTGATGGTTATTGCACTTTACAAAATAAAACCAATCTTTGCACATAACCAGGGAAATTCTTTTCTCATTTAAGCCCGTGTGTCTAAGTTGACTAAGATATAATTTATGGAACATACATGTTCTCTGCAACAAATCTTTTAGGTCTGATTTAAAGATGACAATTCATTTTTGTGTACCAGGGAGGATAGGTTTAATTCAGGTGGTATTACCCCATTACACTGTTTAGTTACCGTATTTTTCGCTTTATAAGACGCACCGGATTATAAGACGCACCCCCAAATTTGGTGAAGGAATAGAGAATTTTTTTTAATAAATGGGGTCCGTCTAATAATGCCAGTGTCTGTCTAACAAATCATATAGAGTATATGTCCCTCATAGCCCCCATCCTAAAATTAGCCCCCTTAATCTGGATATGGCCACCTTATATTGAATATAGCCCCCTTGGGCTGGCACACGTCCCCCAGTGATGCAACATGTCCCCTATGGCTGGCACGCTGCCCCCTGTGGCTGGCACAAACTGGCCCCCTGTGGCTGGCACACACGCTACCCCCTGTGGCTGGCACACACGCTGCCCCCTGTGGCTGTCACACACGCTGCCCCCTGTGGCTGTCACACACGCTGCCCCCTGTGGCTGGCACACACGCTGCCCTCTGTGGCTGGCACACACACTGGCCCCTGTGGCTGGCACAAACTGGCCCCCTGTGGCTGGCACACACGCTACCCCCTGTGGCTGGCACACACTCTGCCCCCTGTGGTTGTCACACACGCTGCCCCCTGTGGCTGGCACACACGCTGCCCCCTGTGGCTGGCACACACCCTGGCCCCTGTGGCTGGCACACACCCTGGCCCCTGTGGCTGGCACACACCCTGGCCCCTGTGGCTGGCACACACCCTGGCCCCTGTGGCTGGCACACACCCTGGCCCCTGTGGCTGGCACACACCCTGGCCCCTGTGGCTGGCACACACGCTGCCCCCTGTGGCTGGCACACACGCTGCCCCCTGTGGCTGTCACACACGCTGCCCCCTGTGGCTGTCACACACGCTGCCCCCTGTGGCTGTCACACACGCAGCCCCCTGTGGCTGTCACACACGCAGCCCCCTGTGGCTGTCACACACGCTGCCCCCTGTGGCTGTCACACACGCTGCCCCCTGTGGCTGTCACACACGCTGCCCCCTGTGGCTGTCAAACACGCTGCCCCCTGTGGCTGGCACACACGCTGCCCCCTGTGGCTGGCACACACGCTGGCCCCTGTGGCTGGCACACACGCTGGCCCCTGTGGCTGGCACACACGTTGGCCCCTGTGGCCGGCACACACGCTGGCCCCTGTGGCCGGCACACACGCTGGCCCCTGTGGCCGGCACACACGCTGGCCCCTGTGGCCGGCACACACGCTGGCCCCTGTGGCTGGCACACTTGCTGGCCCCTGTGGCTGGCACACACCCTGGCCCCTGTGGCTAGCACACACCCTGGCCCCTGTGGCTGGCACACACGCTGGCCCCTGTGGCTGGCACACACGCTGGCCCCTGTGGCTGGCACACACGCTGGCCCCTGTGGCTGGCACACACGCTGGCCCCTGTGGCTGGCACACACCCTGGCCCCTGTGGCTGGCACACACGCTGCCCCATGCTGCTGCTTTTAGTAAAATAAACTCTTTCCTTACCTTCTCCAGCGCTGTGCTCCCTCGTGTACCCCTCCTCAGGGTTGAACTCCGGCCTCCTGCATTTCCTGGTTCACAGTCCCCGTCATGTGATCGGCACAGCAGTGTGTTATCTCTGCATGCCTGATCATAGCGGCAGGAGGGAGACGGCAGATGCTGGAGGAGGTGAGTAACGAGTTTATTATTTTACTATGGGTAGCAGCATGGGGGCCATAGATAACACAGGGGGAGGGGGCATTTGTGAGCAAAGGGAAGCACGGGCAGATATAATATGCACAGCTCCCCCAGCCCATCACCGCGGTGCAATTTCAGCACCACAGGGGTGGACAGCAGCTGTGCATATTATATGAGCGGGTGCAGGAGATCAAACGCTGCCGCCCTCAGCTTCACAAGTCTATACCAGCCTCCACCAGCTCCCCCAGCACCGCTCTAGAGCGGCCCCACCTCCCCTGGACCCTGCAGTATATAATCCGTATATTCGGTTTATAAGACGCACCCCCTACTTTCCCCCAAAATTTGGGGGAACAAAAGTGCGTCTTATAAAGCGAAAAATACGGTACCTCTTAATATCTGTAAATTAATGGTATACCTCTCTTTAGTTACATCATGTGATCTCATGATCAAGCCATGTAATTCCCAGGGTGGTTATGTCCTCTGCAGGGGGCCAACATCTCAGTCCATAAGAGATCCTGCATAATGGAATTGAATGGAATGTACCACCTAAGTTCTTTATGGGACAAGGGGAGGGACAAATCTTTATAATCAAAGATAATGATGATGACTGCACAGTGCCTGCCCCACGATTATAATTTATGAGATCACAGTTCAGCCTTCCTGACTGTATAGGAGAATACAGAGATGGTAATTGCTCTATCTAGTTATGCGATGCTGTATTGATGAATCAGGGGATTTTAAGCAAAGCATAGTGAAAAAAAATCTAGCAATGAAGATGGAAGCAAAAAAGATTAAAACAGGAGGTTGAGCTACATGAAAAAGTGCACTGTAAAAAACAGAAGTGCAGAGTGTGATCAGCAACCAGAAAACAAAGACAAACTGGAAGTGCTTTGTTAATATGTTAATCTTGCATTTTTTAATTTTATTTTTCAGGGGGCTGATTTGGGGGTCAGCAAGGATCTAAGAGTCTTGCAAGACAAGATACCTTGCTTTATTTTTCTGTCTGCCCTGAATGTTGCCAGGCTTATCCAACAGTGAATATATTCAAAATAAGAAAATCTTGAGACACATAATATACAACAAATAATGTACATGAAGGTATTTTTGGAGGTAATTTTTTAAATACTTACTCATTAAATATCAGGTCTGGAGCAAAATATAGGTATTGGCTGTTTGCATGTTTATACGATCTCCAGCTCAAGGCAAACGATGACAGGCACATCCAGGAGTACTGAATTAAAGTAATTTGGTCCTCAAGAGGCAGGTTCCTAAATCCTGTAGGAAAGGAATGACCACATTAATTTATACACAATCAATAAGGAATATTAAAGCCCACAAAAAACCTATATAAAAGAGGAGTAACTTAGCAGATACGCTTTGTTACTTAGTAATGATCCTGACTGGATTGCAATAGTGGGGTCCAATTGTTGCCTCAAGTGCTATAATACTCCACACCTCAAGAACCTGTTTGGGAGCACTGAGAATCTGAAGCCACACATGAGACCCTACTTTGGTTTAAATGAAATTGCAGAAAGTTTTTACAACTGACTTGGCCATGAAGCTTTTAGATGTTTCCAGTTTTGAGATTTATGCAGCCCACTGCTCTGGGTACGACTAAACCAAGTATGAGATTTATCTCCATAGCTAGAGTGGGCCTGGTATTACCAGCAATTTATTAAGATAGCCTAAAACTCTACATAATGGAAATAAAGCTAGTTCCACAACACTCAGCAATTTGAAGCAGTAACGTTGAACATTCTCATGTTGTGCAGGGAGAGGTGAATTAATGTTTATATAATGTCTTCCCCGTTCTACCGCTGCGAAATGTGGAATATAGAGATGATTGCAGCAAACTAATAAAGCTCTTCCCTGCTAGGGTCTCACATAGCGGAGGGACACATTTCCTAAATACTTTATTATAAAGCTGGAAAAGACATCTCTTTAATCTCAATGCGAGTAAAACACAGAAGAACTTTATGAAAGTCTAAAAATTGTCAAAGTAAATATTAGCAAATGGAATAAGGAAATACTTCTGTGTCTTTGTAACTTCATGATACAAATTTTGAAATAAATAGTAATTGTAATAAACCATTTTCACTTTTTAGATATATCAGATATTTAATCGCATGTAGCGGATTTACCGTGGATTTTAAATAAGGTTTCAACAAAAACCTACAACAAATTTCAATTCATTTCTTGTGAATGTACTGAACCCTATTCATATCTGACTGAGAATTTAGTGCACCTTTTAGAGTATTTACTACATATTAAAATCTTAATATAAATTGAGTATATGCGTAAAATGATCAATTTTAAATGTCACCATCCTTATCTTTTGTTTCTACAAAGTATGAACAGGCTGCCCATCACATCATATTCCTCTATAGCTGAGTGAATCGAATTGCAGGACACCTAGTTTGGCCACTAGACAGGAGGGCCAGTGAATCTCTTATCATCCGGTGTCCCTGGTGAAGCATTTCATTTGTCAGGGTTTGAGCAACGTCATTTGTGTGACGTAGCATCGAACCAGCCATACTAATAGAATACAAAATGGATACAGCTGCACACTAAATGCCATCAATGTATAAAGGAACTCTGGTACATGCATTACTGCTATATGAAAAAATTAGATTTTTAGTTTATGAATTGGCCAATGCATGTAAGCCAGGAAACCAACGGCAAGGTAAATCTCAATATTCCGGGTACCTAACTAAAATGCCACTATCTAGGTTAAAAACATCCATGTCTGGGCAGCCAGACTAAAAATCTAACTTGAAATGCCACTATCTGTACTAACCTCCATGTCTGGGCAGCTAGGACTCCTGGTATAAGGATCATGAACACAGCCTGGTTTATAGGGCGGAGTGCTCAGTCAGAAAGAAACTCACTACAAATATTTAAAAAAACTGACCCGCACATCCTACAAGTGTGTATAGGTGCCAGCTGAAATTTGTATTGTATTTGCTATTTTTTTCAGCTGGCACCTATACACACTTGTAGGATGTGCGGGTCAGTTTTTTGAAATATTTGTAGTGAGTTTCTTTCTGACTGAGCACTCTGCCCTATAAACCAGGCTGTGTTCATGATCCTTATACCACGAGTCCTATTTGCCCAGACATGGAGGTTAGTCCAGATAGTGGCATTTCAAGTTAGATTTTTTTAGTCTAGCTGCCCAGACATGGATGTTTTTAACTCAGATAGTGTCATTTTAGTTAGGTACCCGGAATATTGAGATTTACCTTGCCGATTGGTTTCCAGGCTTACGTGCATTGGCCAATTCATAAACTAAAAATCTCATTTTTTCATATAGCAGTAATGCAGTACCCGAGTTCCTTTATACATTGATGGCATTTAGTGTGCAGCTGTATCCATTTTGTATATACTAATCAAAAGCAACACCCAACAGAATAACGTGAAATCACATTGTTTGGGTTTTTTTTTAAAGCTAGTCATCTTTTATTTTTTAAGAGTAAGAAGAAGCAGAAAGGCACTGCACATGGAATGAGGAGCACACGTGATCAATACAATAATTACAAAGACCTTTATTCAGTATCAAAAAATTCATTAAAAACAAAAGAGATAAAAAAAAACACACAAGAGCAAGAAACCCCATGATAATGCACAATTAAAAAGAATAAATAATCAACATAAACAGACATTATCAGTATTCTATCCGTGATAAAATGTGCAAGAGAACATGAGAATCACCTGAATGGCAAAATATACTGTCAGCCAAAACGTACCTTGCAACCAATAATGAATAATATAAACGTTGATATATAAGATAAAGCTTCACATAAAGAGACATGTATCAAAATCTTAATCCATAATACAATGTGCAAGGAACATAACAGTTACCTGTGAAAATATGTGAATTATAAGACTAGCATGCAAGATAAAGTTGTAAAATGGGATAAAAAGCCCTAATGACCTAGCAGCATGAGGTTATGATACACATCAAAATAAGATTGCATTCATTAAGGTAGATGGTGTAGAGAAAAGTAGCCCATATACATGCACCACAGGCAACACTGCAACATTGCTAACGACATCGCTGTAACGTCACTGGTGTTGTGACGTAATAGCGACCTCCCCAGTGACATTGCAGTGTGTGAAACGCATCAGCGACCTGGCCCCCGTTGTGAGGTTGTGGATCGCTACAAATCTTTCAGGACCATTTTTTGGTCCGTTGTTTCCCGCTGCGCAGCATGCATCGGTGTGTTTGACACCGTTACAACGACTTCGTTAGCGACTTCCCTTTCAAATAACTGCTTTGACACGTCCCCAGTGACCAGCGAGGTCGTTCTGCAGGTCCATATCGCTGCTGCATCATTGGTAAGGTCTGCCTGTTTGACAGCTCACCAGCGACTCACCAGAGACTTTGTAGCGATCCCGGCCAGGTTGGGATCGCTGGTGGGATCGCTAGAAAGTCTCAGTGCGTAAGGGGCCTTTAGCCTTATAATTCACATATCTTCCCAGGTAATTTATGCTCCTTGTACATTGTATTATGGATTAGGATTTTGATATATGTCCCTTTATGTGAAGCTCCATGTTATATATCAATATTTATATTGTTCATTATTTGTTGCATGGTACGTTTTGACTGACAGTATATTTTGCCCTGTTTCAGGTGGTTCTCATGCACATTTCATCAGGGATAGGATACTGATAGATGTCTGATTATGTTGATTATGAATTCTTTTTGATTGTGCATTATCATGGGGTTCCTTGCTCTTGTGTGTTTACGTTATGTTTTAATTGTTTTTAATGAAATTTTGGATACTGAATAAAGGTCTTCGTAATTATTGTATTGATCAGGTGTGCTCCTCAAGCCATGTGCAGTGTCTTTCTGCTTCTTCTTAGTCTTTCATGTCTCACTGCACTTGGGAGCACCCAATATTTATTTTTCTACTATTGTAGTGGTGAGCTCTATTTTAGTTTTCAATTTTTTATCTTTTAATACAACAAGCCAAGAAGAAATGTAAGAACATACATCTGTAAATACTACAGTCCTAAGCTTTTAGGCGATTCTAAGCATTCTTTTTGCATAACTGAATGACTACAGTCTTGATGAAATTATTATTAACTAGTTGGTTGTGATCTGAAGTTTATGCTACAAATGTGTAATTTACTGAAAATGGCAAAAAAGCATCTACAGTCATGTTTCAATTTTGGCATCTGAAGATCTTGATGTGTGCATGCTACCATTTGTTTAGCCAACTTCAATCTCATGTCTTCAACAAGTCCTAATACTTGGAAGATCATTATGTCTTTACAATTCAAATGAATACAATGTTTGACTTCGTGCATAGGTGTAATTTGGTATACTTGGTTCATTTACCTGGAATTACTTTTGCCCATTTCACCACTTGTATCATCTGCTTCCCAGCCAAACGGTTGAGGCTGGACAAGAGATGCTCCGCTGTGTCAGGCTGAGCACTGTCATATCCTGCATACACGATTTCAGGTTCAATATTTTCAAGTATCACAGCTGCTGACAGGGAAAGTCCAGGGGATACAGCAGATATAATTGGAACGATAGTTGCGTTTGTGGAAACAGAGGTCTCTTTTGAGGTGGATGTAAATGTAGGTTCCTCTTTTGGACTCTGTGCAGGAGGCTGTTGATGGGGTGGTGGTGGTTGCTGGTGTTCTTCATGGACTCCTTTTAATTTTCCTAACTTTTTTGACTTTCGAGCTGAAATGACAAAAAGAAAATGAAATTATATGGAACATTATATAAACTTGTATATAACTTTCTGCAAATGTTGTGACTGATCTCAAAACAAACTAGTAAGGCTCTGTGAAACCAATCATGAGATTATGGGCATGTTGATGATGGATTGCTTGTGTTGCAGATATTAGAGGTATATTGACGTGAATCTTCAATTTTGTGCAATCTTGTGCCCAGTGCCAACTTTTCTGAAGACATTTTTCAAATATACAAACCATTTGGAATGCCTTCTTATTTTATGAATTTTATGACTATTACAGACTTTAATCAAAGTTTTAAAATAACCATATTATAGTGATATTATCTGAAAAAAAAACCAAAAAAACATCATCTTACCGTTCAGAAGAACTGTCCGATAGAGACATGTAAAAATATTACTCTGATGGAATGCCACAAACCATTCGGGGCTGGACAGAGTTTGGTATCACAACATTTTAAACAAAATGCCATTTAAATCAATATCCCTTTTATGAAAAATTTTGATCAAATTGCCAACAAGTGAAATCTCTGTGCAGAGCCAAAAGGGTTCAAAGAGATTTGCTCACTCTTGAAATTGGTTGTGGTCAGGTTCACCGAATTCATCGATTTGACAGGCATCTATGACGTGGCTTGCAATTCACTGCCTTTCAATTTTTACTAGGTTCATTTAGAGAGTGATGATAGCTGATGTTGCCCATATACAATATGAGGTTTGAAACATTTTTTTTTTCCTTCATGCGAATGAACCAGCTAAAAGTAAAACACTGGACTTTTGACAGCTTTGAATGATTTTCTTTTGCATTTCTTTTGAAAAAACAAGACTAAAATGAACTTTAAAACTTGAGGGCCTATATGTATACTTATAGCAA
Source organism: Anomaloglossus baeobatrachus (assembly GCF_048569485.1). Classification (NCBI taxonomy): domain Eukaryota; kingdom Metazoa; phylum Chordata; class Amphibia; order Anura; family Aromobatidae; genus Anomaloglossus; species Anomaloglossus baeobatrachus. Next base: position 211,976,264 of record NC_134353.1, on the reverse strand, counting down.
AAACCAACACACTGTTCGAAGAGTTCACATGTGCAAAGCTATGGGAAAAAAAAAATATATATATTTCTCTTCTGTCAGCTGCCAGACAAATGAGAGTAAACAGGAAAACAAGCTTTTCTATATCTCTGGGACCACTTCTTACCATCTTGAATCTGTTACTCTTTGCTGATTGAATTAGAAATGGTTAATTTGCAAAAGTAGTTACTGGGAGAGACTTTTTACAAAGATAAAATTCCACAATATCTTCAGCTGAAACTAATGGGACATTTTGCGTAGTATGACCATATAGTATTAATTCTGTGGGGGTTTTTTACAGAAAGGTTTGCTAACTTCTTTTGGGCGATTGGAATCTTATAAAACCTGAAGTGGATAAAAGACACTCAAAAGAATCCATCAATAGCAAGTCATTTTTACAAAGAAATACAGAGACTTCTACATAGAATTTTCGGGGTGGTTTTTCAGGTGGGTTTTGGGGTGGACGTACCTGAAAAAGAAATCAAGTGCACTTGCCCTAAGCTAGTTTCTCAACAATTTTTTTAATGAGGATTTTGAAGTTGATCAGCTTTAAGAATACTCTTTGATCTGGATTTTAAAATATTTTCATATTCATTATTTATATGGATTTTAGAGTGGACTCTGTTACAAAATCCACATAAGAAATACTTAAAGAGAATCTGTCAGCAGGTTTCTGCTATCTCATCTGAGAGCAGCATCATGTAAACAAGGAGATTATGAACCCAATGGTGTATCACTTAGATTACTAGCTGCAGCCATTCCGATATAATCTGAATTTTTAGCTTTAGTCATGTAGCCAAGCCCAAGGAGCTGTCACCTCCACATCACCACATCAGGATCTCAAAATAGATTGTGCATTGAGAGTGAGGTGTCAAACACAGCAGGTGGCGTGTCGGACTGCTGTGCAGGAGCCAGCTAGACCCAGCAATGTTAACCACAGGGTAATAAAGCCATTAAGTTTAAGTAAAAAACAGCGCAGGAGCCTCATAAGAAAGGCATAGTTGATTTTTGTTTTTTTCACCCCTACAGCATGCTGGCTTCAACTTACATAGCACAAACCTGCTGACGGATTCCCTTTAAAATCTTTTAGTAAACTTCTTGTGATTTCAACAGGAAACATGTCTATAGTGCTCAAGAGCAACATGTCAATCACTGAAATGTTTCGGTTTGAAAAAAAAAAAATGCTCGCTTTAAACTGGACTAATTATTACATTAAAATATATAAAAATGTACCACACAAAAAACAGATTAGGTTTTTATTTATTTTTTTATGTTGAGTTTTAAGCCAGATAAGCCTCAACAATAAAAACCCAAAGTATACTTGAAGCAGTTTTGATATGAAATTTGAAGTGGACCAGCAAATCTCTATTGCTTAAAGGGGTTATCCGACTTCTTTTGACTTTTTTTCATTATTACACTATTGGGCTACATTGGGGCAGGTAAGTAGATAGAGACCACTTACCTGCCCCGCTGTCAGCCCCTCTCCCCCGGCTCAGAGCGGTCATGTGACCCCTCCTGCCGCGATTTTGCTGCTTCCGGCCTTTGCACGTCTACATGGGCAGAGCCATGTTGACATGCAAATCTGGAACAGCATGTCGCCTCCCTGCTGGGCTGTACAGTGTTTGGAGTAAACGCCCCCGTTCCCTGCCCCCTCCCACACATTCCCCCCGCACCCCGTACTCTGCCCACAACCTCCCACACACTCCGTAGTCTCCCTCCTCCGCCTCCTGTGCCCAGCTACGTGCGCCCTGAATTGCAGCCGAGTCAGTGTCCAGTTCAATAAGGCAAGGAACACTTGTTGTCCGATACACTGCCAGCGCTGTGTCCCCAGCGCTTTATTATGTTTACTGCCTGACGCCCTGGGAACTGTTCCCCCCCCCCATTTCACCCCCGCCCCCCCCCTGTCAGTGTTTGCCCCCCTCTGCAGTATAAGCTGCCTCTCATTCTCAGCCTGCATTGCGTGCATCCGCGGGGATGACGAGCGCTGCTTCACTGCCCGTGCAGTCTGTGTCCCGCTCCCTGCCAGCCCCGCAGCTGCCCGCACTGCAATGTCAGTGTCTGCCCGCAGTATCTGCAGCTTCTCACGCCGCGGGGCTGGCAGGGAGCGGGACACTGACGCTCTCCCCGCTGTGACGCACAGATCGCTGTGTGTGACAGCGAGAGAGCGACGAAATGAAGCCAGCAGGAGCCGGCATCAGGCAGCTGCGGAAAGCTGTAACCAAGGTAAACATCGGGTAACCAAGGTGGTTACCCGATATTTACCTTAGTTACCAGCCTCCGCCGCTCTCGCTGCCAGCGCCGGCTCCTGCTCTGTGCACATGTAGCTGCAGTACACATCGGGTTAATTAACCCGATGTGTACTGTAGCTAGGAGAGCAGGGAGCCAGCGCCCAGTGTGCGCGGCTCCCTGCTCTCTGCACATGTAGCTGCAGGTTAGATTAGATGACATAATTACCTGCAGTAACGATCTCCTGCCTCCTGACGTCACCGCGGTCACTGCCTTCTCTGCCCGTCTCGCGGGCGGCCCGAGACTGTCACTAGCAGTGACGTCACGGGCTCTCGCGATACTGCGTAGAACGCGGCGGGCATAGAAGTCAGTGACAGCGCTGACGTCAGGAGAGCATGAGATCGTTACTGCAGGTAATGAACTCATCTAACCTCCTGACGGCAGCGCTCGGCATCCCCTGCAGTGACCTGGGCTGACCTATTGATGTTAGCTCAGGTCACTGCACGGCTCTCCCAGCCAATGGGGAACATTTTGTTCTTCATTGACTGGGAGTCTCATTGACTATGGTATGGATCGCCGTGCGACACCGTTATTGGATTACGCCGGACCCGGATTTGATTGTTCTTGTCAATAAATTGTTGAAAGAGGGAATGTGGGGAGTGTTTTTTCAAATAAAAATTTTTTGGTTGTCTATTTTTTATTTCTTACTGACTGGGTTGGTGATGTCGGGTATCTGATAGACGCCTGACCTCACCAACCCCAGGGCTTGATGCCAGGTGACATTACACATCTGGCATCAACCCCATATATTACCCCGTTTGCCAACGCACCAGGGCGCGGGATGAGCTGGGGCAAAGCGCCAGGATTGGCACGTCCAATGGATGCGCCACTTCTGGGGCAGCTGTAGCCTGTTATTTTTAGGCTGGGGAGTGTCCAATAACGGTGGACCTCCCTAGTCTGAGAATAACAGACCACAGCTGTCCGCTTTACCTTGGCTGGTGATCCAATTTTGGGGGGACCCCACGTTTTTTGTTTTTAATTATTTATTTAATTTTAAATAACAGCGTGGGGTGCCCTCTGTTTTGGATTACCAGCCAAGGTGAAGCTGCCAGCTGTGGTCTGCAGGCTGCAGCCGTCTGCTTTACCCTAGCTGGCTACAAAAGATAAGGGGGACCTCACGTCGTTTTTTTTTTTTTTTATTAATTCTTTATTTATTGGCTAAATACAAGGCTAAGCACCCCTTAGTGCCACATGAAAGGCACTAAAGGTGGCTTTACACACTGCAACATCGCAAACGACATCGCTGTAACGTCACCGGTTTTGTGACGTTACAGCGACCTCCCCAGCGACATTGCAGTGTGTGAAACACATCAGCGACCTGGCCTCTGCTGTGAAGTTGTGATCGCTAGAAATCGTTCAGGACCATTCTTTGTTCCTTTTGTTTCCCGCTGTGCAGCAAAGTCTCAGTGTGTAAAGGGGACTTTACAGCGACCACGCGGCTCTGTCTGTGTAGCGTCATGATTAGCGGTCACCTGTGAAGGATTCACCGGTGACCGCTAATCCCCCGAGTGACTGAAGTTTCCCCCCCTCTCTCATACTCAACGATCCCCGGCTCTGCACGGCATTCACACTGCTCCAGCGGCTTTTCCTTTTTTGAAAAAGCCGGCCGCTCATTAAACAATCTCGTATTCCCAGCTTTTCCCCGCCCACAGGCGCCTATGATTGGTTGCAGTGAGACACGCCCCCACGCTGAGTGACAGGTGTCTCACTGCACCCAATCACAGCAGCCGGTGGGCGTGTCTATACTGTGCAGTAAAATAAATAAATAAATAAATAATTAAAAAAATCCGGCGTGAGGTCCCCCCTATTTTAATACCAGCCAGATAAAGCCATAAGGCTGAAGGCTGGTATTCTCAGGATGGGTAGCCCCACGTTATGGGGAGCCCCCCAGCCTAACAATATCAGCCAGCGCCGCTCAGAATTGCCGCATACATTAGATGCGCAGTTCTGGGACTGTACCCGGCTATTCCCGATTTGCCCTGTTGCATTGGCAAATCGGGGTAATAAGGACTTATTGGCAGCCCATAGCTGCCAATAAGTCCTAGATTAATCATGTCAGGCGTCTGACCAAGATACCTTCCATGATTAATCTGTAAATTACAGTTAAAAAACACACACACCCGAAAAATCCTTTATTAGAAATAAAAAACACAAACAAATTCCCTCATTACCAATTTATTACCCACAACAAAGCCCTCCTTGTCCGGCGTAATCCACGTTCCTCCAGCGTCGTATCCAGCTCTGCTGCATGCAGGTGACAGGAGCTGCATAATACACCGCCGCTACGGTCACCTCCACGCAGCTAATGAAGACAGCCGCGCGATCGGCTGAGCTGTCACTGAGGTTACCTGGATGCAGCGGTGGCCGCGGGTAAGCTCAGTACAGAGGGTGCGATATAGGGACATCATGCACACAGTGCTGACTCTCAGAGCTCACATAAACAGGGTGAAAGATGGAGCAGGGAGCTTATGATTCCTTCTTGTTTTCAACTGTATGTGCATCCACAATGTTGATGCCATTGAAAGAGTGATGCTGTGAGGGACGGGTGGCTATTACCAGTGCGGAAATGAAAGCCACCTCACAGACCTGCATCATGCTAGTATTGACATAGGCATGCTGTGATGTATGACAGCATGACCAAAATACCATGTAGCCCAAGGAAAAAATAGTGGTCGAGATTTTTCACAAAAATCTGCAGTAACTATATTTTATTGTAGATGATGATGATTATTATTATTATCGCACTATATCTTGCTTGCTGCTACACAGTGTAGATATGTGAATCCTCACATCACATGCAGCAGACACAGTTGTCGACAGTCAGAATGAATGGTCATGTGACCACTCGTATGCAAGCTGCACACTCCACATTCTGAGCCCAATGTGTCAATTCATATAGTGACACATAGAGGGATAAGCCTGGAGAATCTATGTGTGTGTATATATATATATATATATATATATATATATATATATATATATATATATATATAATGTATATGTATACACATAACTATATGACACAAACCACGCACACACACACACACATGTACCATACATACATGGCGTATATATCTACTATAGACTCACATTGGGTGCTATATATAGTCTGCCTTACACAGTATTCATTTATCTATAAGGGGTGAGGAACATGTAACAACTCTTTCTGTTACCATTGTTGATGGGATGTGAGCTGATTGCTGTGTCACAGATGAGAGAAGCTGGATCTCTGCTCTGTCACATGCTGAGAGGTCAGGTGCTGGGCAGAATACTGACAGCCATTGAATGTGCAGAGGGAGGGCAGGGGGCGTTCCTGTACACTGAGGCCGGGCAGGGGGCGTTCCTGTACACTGAGGCTGGGCGGTGACAGCTCTGACTGAGGTTTGGCAACCAAGAATACAGGAAATTGTCATGTTTGTTGGAGCTAAATGTAAACAAGAGCTGCAGGGAATAAAGTGTGAATTCAAGAGAAACAAAAGTTAGAAAACAGAAAATAACAATGTAGGGGTGATTTATATGACAATACAGCGCAGATTAGCTTACAATTTTTTTTGGAGTGTATGTCGGATAACTCCTTTAATGCTTCATAAACATGTCACATTGTAAAGAATACATATTTGCACTTTAAATCAAGAATGCACAACCTTTTTTCAGTATGAATGCCACATTGTCAGATTTAAGCAACGCCATGAGTCACAATAAAACACCAGAAATAACACAACATAAACATATCTAATAGGTGCTGATTCCATGTGTAGGACTGCGACTTATCAGGATGATAGGAGTCCTCTATTCTTCTATTCACAATCCAGAAAGAAAGACCATGATACAACTTTCTCCACTGTAGTTTATGCAAGACGCTGGATAGCTGTGTGTTTGCCATCTCCTATAAGCTGTAATGATTAAGGAAGCACTTATACATTTCAACTTCTTTACATGTTCTACTTCTTACCTATATGATTACATGGTCACAGACATGGCCATACAGTGCGCCATTAAAGAAGCACTCAACATTTTCAGCCTCTATTATATTTATCGCATTATATAGCACTGTGTACTTACAATTGCTCATTTTACCCCTCTACCCAGTTAATCAATCTCTTCTTAATTAGGTATATGACATGTCATTAAAAACAGACTAGCTGAATCATTTTAAGTGCTATGTAGAAACAGGAAGTCTTTTTTGAGTCATCATTAGAACTTCACATCTAGGTCACTGAAAACTCTTTGTAGTTGTAATGATGCTGCAGGCAAAAAAAGACTTCCTTTTTCTACATAGATCTTAGAAGGATTCAGCTAGTCTGTTTTTAATGACATGATATCATACACCTAGTGGAAAAGAGATGAATTAACTGTGTAGAAGGGCAAAATAAGCAATTGTAAGTACACAATGATCTGTAATATGATGATTGCAATATATTAAGAGGATAAAAACTTTAATAGGAGGGCTTCTTTAAAAGATACTCGCCTCTACAGTGTTAATGTACACTTCCTAACATGGAAAATAAATATGAGCAGCCACCAAACAGGCACGCTGTGATCAGATAGTTGAAGGTTGGACAGAAAGACATCGAGCAGCGCATATTGCCCTCAGGCGACAGTTGTGCACCCCTGCTATAAATCAACTGCCAAGTATATTTTTCTAAAAGATAAAGAACTTCAATACCTATATAATGCATATATACAAAACAACCTTGACTATATTGTTTAGATAGGACCTGTCCTTCACAGAGCTGCTTTAATTAATTTGCGATTTCTGATGAAAATACTTTTGTCGTCTACCTGTTAGGTAATCACAGACAATCATGTAAAACAGCTTAGTGGCATATTCTCATTTCTCCAGTGTGAATCGCCACGTCTGCAATTCTTTTTTACACCATGATTCTAATGGATTGAAATGAGTGCTCTTTAAAACTTTACAAGAGCTAAATGGTTATGACTAGAGTATTTAGCACACGGCATTTTCACTAGTCACAAAATAAGATATTTCATGATAACCTTGGAAATATTAACACGGAATATTAACAAAAGCTGGTGTACAGCATTAGTTACAGGCTAGGTGCCTTCCACATTAGTAGAAATCAAAGCCAATGACTGTCTAGAAATATGCTGCCGTGATGAGGAATATTCATACTGCAAAGCTGTCGCTCTCTTTTACCTTTTAAACCATTTTAAAGCAAATCATTTTTGAAAATGCTCTTACTGCAATGTTCTTACTGTTTCTACCTGTAATTAAATAATTCAGCACTGTTTAACTACTATTTCCACTAGGAAGACCCTATTTCTCATCTAACTAGAAGCTGGCAAGGCAAGCACAATATGGTCTATCAGTCGGACTGCTACGATATCATGATTGAAGGGTGTCGTCAGCATTTTTGATCCCTTTAGTTTTAGAGATTAAAAGCTTCAGCAAATAAAGCTCTTTTATATTATAAAGTGGTGGACATAGACTGAAGGCAGACGTTGTTCAAGAACAGTACAAGGGTCACTTTATATGTCTGTCTGACGGAAGCAGAATGCTGCTTTGGAGGTGAAAGTGTGCCAGTTTATCTTGTTGGCCCATGTGCGTCTGCACAAATTGCACTAATGGTATATCTGCCCCTGAATATAATGGTGCAATGTGTTAAAACACTTGAGTATTAAGGCCCAGTCACACTAAACAATTTACCAGCGATTCCAACAACGATCCAACCTGATAGGGATCGCTGGTAAGTTGCTAGGAGGTTGCTGGTGAGATGTCACACTGCGACGCTCCAGCGATCCCACCAGCAACCTGACCTGGCAGGGATCGCTGGAGCGTGGCTACACGAGTTGCTGGTGAGCTCACCAGCAACCAGTGTCCCAGCCCCCAGCGCCGCGTGGAAGATGCTGCGCTTGGTAACTAAGGTAAATATCGGGTAACCAACCCGATGTTTACCTTGGTTACCAGTGCACGCAGCTACACATGCAGAGAGCAGGGAGCAGCGCACACCGCTTAGCGCTGGCTCCCTGCTCTCCTAGTTACAGCACACATCAGGTTAATTACCCGATGTGTGCTGTAGCTACATGTGCACAGAGCAGGAGCAGTGCACACCGCTTAGCGCTGGCTCCCTGCTCTCCTAGTTACAGCACACATCGGGTTAATTACCCGATGTGTGCTGTAGCTACATGTGCACAGAGCAGGAGCCGGCACTGACAGTGAGAGCGGAGGAGGCTGGTAACGAAGGTAAATATCGGGTAACCAAGGACAGGGCTTCTTGGTTACCCGATGTTTACTGTGGTTACCAGTGTCCGCAGAAGCCGGCTCCTGCTGCCTGCACATTTAGTTGTTGCTCTGTCGCTGTCACACACAGTGATGTGTGCTTCACAGCGGGACAGCAACAACTAAAAAATGGCCCAGGACATTCAGCAACAACCAACGACCTCACAGCAGGGGCCAGGTTGTTGCTGGATGTCACACTAAGCAACATCACTAGCAAAATCGCTGTTACGTCACAAAAGTTGTTCGTTAGCAGCGATGTTGCTAGCGATGTTGCTTAGTGTGACGGGGCCTTTACTTTATCATAGTCTCCATGTTTGGATCTAGTAATGATTGTTTTATTTATCTAACCTGCAGATTTTATGGGAGATGAAACATTTTTCGGTCCTTAGACCTTTTGCAGATTTCAAATAGAAACAAGTCACTCCTAAGATTGATTACAATGTGTATATATTGAGATGTGGATGAAAACAACGTTTTTGGTCACACTGGACATTCTTCAGTTGCACATTATCTGGGTGAGATGCAGGATGGCATGAAAGCGCGGTGTCTGATTTTTCCATTAATCTCAAGATGACTTTTGACAGTATCACTATCTTAAAGGAATACCCTGAACTATAATCTATGGGGTCTGATGCAGACCTAAATATAGGGGGGGGGGGGGGGGTTGAGTCGAAATATTAAATTTTTTCTGGACTGTCTGCAATAAATTTCTTATATTCATTTTGCAGTGCCAAGTTCTTATTTAATTTATTAATGGGTTTGAACCATTTTTGAGCACCCATTTTTTCAAGTGTGCCTCAAACGTCATTCTGCCAGTTAGACAGTGTAGTTGGCGAACTGTGGAGAATTTTTAGATAACACTAAATATATAGCGATTTAAATGAAAATTTAGCTGAACTTCGATCCATTCCTTTAACATTATGGTCCTATAATGGCTAATCTAAGAATTTTGGAAGTTCACAAAGCCATACTAAAGAATTACAGAGTTACTATCTTTACCATCTCCTTCTCAACAACTCATGATATTTCATATTTTAGATTTGGTATAAGTAGATGGTTCTTACTGGAAAAAAATAAAAATTCTGCATTTTATATCAAAACTCTTCTGTGCTCAGTTATCTGCTCTGGTAAATCCTTGAAAAAGTCCTGTGACACATTTTGCAAATTTTGACCTTCACTAAATAACCTCTCTGCATCTTCCATTTTTGTGTATTTGTGAATTCTTTTTGGCTTATAGCATCCACTGCGTTCAATAGAGTGCCTGGTATTATGAACCCGTACAGTGACCTTGGAAAGAAAGCATAAATAACACTTTGCAAAGACCTACATAAACTGATGGAGATGAGGAGGGTCTAATTTGTACATTTTATCTCGAAAAATTCAAATTGATAGTTTAAGGAATTTTCTTATAGGTCAATGCCAACTTATCACGATGCTACCTTCAAGTATACGCAATGAACTTTCACAAACATTTATTTTCTGACTTTGTCAATGTGAAAAATATGATAACCTTCTTTTCATTTTGCTTTTATTAAATGAAATGCAAAAAAAAAAATATATATATATATACACACACTTCTAGGGTGATGTAATAGATTTCTTCAAACATATAGAAACTGACAAATACAGAAATATTGAAATGACTGATCTTGAAACGGTTACCTTGGTGACCAACAAATGTCTGACAAAAGGAAGTTAGAATTCCATACTGAAGGTCAGGTAAGATGGTACTAGTGCTGGTTTATAAAAGACCTTCTGCCTCCGAGAAGTACTGGGAAGTCATAGATGTCTAATAGAGCTTAGGTATGATTTCTTGATATTATTGTTGTGAAACGGAGACCTACTATGTTGCCAAGGAACCGATTAACTATATACAGACACATCAGATTCATAATGTGTTCATTTGTTAAAGTGTGGAATGGCTACAATACAGAAAGTTCTGGAAACAATTGAAAACATTTCTATTACTATAGTAAACAGCAAAATTAATGGAATAGTAGAGCATTCTCATGGAAGCACATCTCTATCAGTCAGATAAAAATGTTTTACAAGTACCTGAAACCATTCTGTATTTAGGTTAATACAAGTTAAATGACTTTAACAGTCCTTTAAGATGTTTTCCTTTCTTCCAGTAAGAGAAGTATAATGGCTGGCTTTGAGCTGAAGTACATAATAAATGGCTATGAAGATCTGAAAGCAAATGACAGGAAAATTCTTTTTGTTGATCATATGTCATTCTGGAAATCTCTGATCCTAAACCAGTCAAAAGCCCCAAACCCAAATTTTTACAATGGTCAACAATTTTCAGTTCTATGTGCTAGTAGACTCTGATTAAGACGATGATATTGAATAAATTAATGTGATTGCCTAGTTTAGAAAACCTACAATATTTATAATTTCCATTAAGTTCCAGAGCATCATTATTATTGAGGGATTTCCCTCATTCTGCATCAATATCAGTTCCCAAAGGAATTCTCCATCAATTCTCAAAGGGAATGTCAAAACCTAACAACCCCTGATACAGTAATTAGAATATTGTAAAACCTCCTAGCCCAACATCACCCGAGTCATATGAATCTTGATATAGTAATAAAAAACATAGGAATCATAATGCAAAAATCAGAAAAATAATATAAAAACAGACCGTGGCGCTACGAATAGTGATGAGTGAGCACTACCATGTTCGGGTGCTTGGCACTTGTAACGGATGGGCACCACCCGAGTATAATGGAACTCAATAGGGAACTCAAACATTTTTCCTATTGACTCCATCATTCTTGGATATTCGAGTTGCGCCCATCTGAGCATCCCACTGCTCGTTATGGGTACCGAGCACCCTAGGATGGTAGTGCTCCCTCATCATTAGTTACTAAAACCAATGAAGTTGCACAAACTCTGAACAATCCTTTGTCAAGATAGAATGAATAAAAATGTAAGAACATTAAAACCACAACATGTAGCTGTGCCTATGAGGTGTCAAAATGCACCTCTCATGATGAAACTTTGGTGCACAAAAGAATTTTTATTCTCATTAAGTATGTGAAAAAAAAATTGTGCACATTCAATGCCATGATGCCTTATGGACGGTATTACTCTAGGGCAGGGGTCTCAAACTCAGCTGGGTTTATGGGCCTCATATAGAAAAAAAATTGAGAGGGGCCGCATTATTTGCAGGACAAAGTGACATTTTTAATGAATCCGTGTTTTTTGTTTAGTTAAAATATATATATATATATATATATATATATATATATATATATATTATATATAATATATATTATATATATATATATTATATATAATATATATATATTATATATAATATATATATATATATATATATATATATATATAATTTTTAATGGCGCAAAAAAAATATTTCATGCATTATCTTGACTTTTATCACCTTCTTGTAATATTGTTATAAAATTAGCAGCATCATATAGTAATTTGGCCAACATATTGTAATAATGTCCCCATCTGTGTGCCCTGTAGTAAAGTCCCCCATCCTTGTGATATTGTGCCCAGTGGTATTGTGCCCATCCTTGTAGTATTGTGCCCATCCTTGTAGTATTGTGCCCAGTAGCATTGTTCTCATCCATGTAGTATTGTGCTCATCCTCGTGCCCTGCAGTACTGTGCTCATCCTTGTGTTATTGTAGCCATCCTTTAGTAATACGCAAAAAAAAAAAAATTCTCCTCACCTTTCCTCCATTCCCTGTGTGCCCACGATCAGTGTTTGCAGCGTTTTGGATGCAGCATGTTTCAGCTGCATCCAAAACGCTGCAGTGTACAGTACAAGCAGAGTGGATGGGATTTCTAAAAATCCCATGCCCACTGTGCTTGTGTGGCCAGCAGTGAAAACTGACCTGCGGTGCGGCTTTCAGAGGCCGCATGTGAATTTATGCTGCGGAGTCGCATGTCCTCCCTAGGGAGAACACAGCGAGGAGACCGCAGCACTCCAAACCCTGATCGCAGGCATGGGCAGATGCGGTCTCCTAAGAAGGAGACTTGCAGCCCCGCAGGTCAGGACCCGCCACGTCCAGGACCCAGCAGGTCCTGATCATGAGCATGTACCTGTTTGTTGCGGCCCATGACGATCGCAGCTCTATGGCCAGGGCCGGCAGGACTTTAATACAATTGAATCATTTGTGGTGCCGCGCAGAGGAGCTGTCTGCGTTTGGCTGGCAGTAGCTATTGGTATATCAGATGCAAAGAGGCGACGTCATACAGCGACGTCACTTCCTTGCATCTGATTGGCGGGCAGCATAGAGCTGCAATTGTCATGGAGTCTGCGGGCCGCAACAAGCAGCCGCGGGGGCCAAATGCGGCCCGCGTGTTTGAGACCTCTGCTCTAGGGGATAAAACTAAAATGCATAGGCACAGAGAACAATAAATGATCGCACTGTGTACCCCAAAGTTGAGCCCATGTGCATCAGAAAAACCTATTTACAAATAAAAAAAACTCTAGGAGCTGTGAGGTTTTTATTCGAGAGATATTTATGACTAATAATAAAGACAAGTGCAAGTGTTTCCAATAACAGACGATGAGGTCACAAATTTAAATTTAGGAGCTACTGGTAGCTGACAATATTGTATGGAATGTACTATTTTTTGTTTCTTTTTTGGAGTGGGATACAAAGTTATTAATTTTACTGTTGGGGAAATATGTAACATGCAATTATTTAAATGGGTTTTCCATGAATTTGATATTGATGGTATAGCCTTAGGAGAGGTCACAAATCTAAGATCTTTGAGAGTACAGGATGATACCATTGAGGTATTGAATAGTGACTAATATCTAAACAATTCAGTGCATTACCTTTCATAAATGTAAAAATTAAAAAAAAAAATAACGTGGAATGCACAAATTATTGTATTTTAGAACCATAAATTTCAAATATGTTACTAAAAAATAGCTTTCTTCCATTGTGAATCAGCACAATCTTTATTTTCTTGTGACAGATGGAATTATCTCCTTGGGCTATGCCTGGTTGATTTCACAGGACAGACCATATGGTGTCTATCCCTCAGTCTTGTACACAGAGCTAGATATTTGGGAGGGAGTTGTACAAGTTTAAAGAATCAGCTGTCTACAGTTTCTCATTTCTATACATTTTCAGCACACTATTGTGACTGGGCTATTCTAAAAACAGTATTAAAACTTAAAGGGGTTGCTTTATTTTAGACAATACCCTGGCTGCTGTTTGTTAAAAAGGAACAACCATGCGATACTCACCTTCCACGAGTCCAGCAATGAGTCTCTGCACTGCTCCTGATTTCTGGTATTGGCTGCAGTGCTGATGTCATGTCACAGCACGGCAGCCAATCAATGAGATCTGCAGCAGCACTGACGTGACATCAGTGCTGCAACCCATAAAAGACACTGGGAGCGGAGGTGGAGATTTGCAGGTGGACCCGGGGAATCTTAAGACGGCTGCAGCTGAGACAGATATTGTCAGAAAGCGACCTCTTCAATGAAAACTGAAATTCTTGTTTGCAGTTTAGATTGTAAGCTCTTATGGGCAGTAGACTCTCCTATTATCTCGTTGTTGCATTCTCTATAATAGCATAACTTTTTATTCTGTATTTCATGAATTTTAGAACAAATGTGAAATATGGTAGAGCTTTAGAAATATTTACACTTGTTCAGCAAAAAAAAACCCAAACCCACGCTTCAGTAGAAGGGAAATATGAAGGGTGATTGCAAAGCTATGCGGGATTGTGACAATTTAAAGGGAGCATGTGGGGAGCATGTGTGGCTGGAACTCCTTAGAGGTACTATGGCTGGCATAAAACTCATAAGCAAAAAGCTCCAATGAAAGAGGTTGTCAATAAATAGAATTATTGTATTTTTCATCTGTTTGCATCTTATTAGTATGGTGGTAACAACTGTTAACAGTATGTTCTAACGGCTCAGTCATAATATTTTGGTATTATTCAATTACTTCAGCATTATTACATTCTTGAATTGTGACAATATTCTGTATGACAACAATTTAGAGGTGACCTATTTTAATTCTGATATGCCATATTGTTCCGAGTGCCAACAGAACTGGACAAGACATTTCAGTGAAACAACCTGACTCTCATCTATCACTATTACCTCTTCTGTGGGCAAATATTGTCTCCAGTGTTTTTAAAGTCTGCTAAAGCCATTAAATGTAAAACTAAACGTATGTATTTAACATAAATGTTAATATTGCCTTTAATCGATTTATACAGATAACACGGTTTGTGATAATTTCTTGTAAATGTCACCATTTACTGCAAAATAAAAAAAGTGAAAAATAATGATAAAAAAACACAACATTTAGGATAAGGTACATAACCTTAACCCTCAATGATGAGTACAAACACAGCTTTTACTCGTTTAGGGGGCAAGGGGGTGAAACACCAATGCAGTTTTTGACGCAGTTTTTTTAACAATGTTTATTGATTTTCAGGTCAAAGATTTACAAGTACAAAATTATGAGAACTTGTGCACACTAACCAAAGCAATTGTACAAATGTGCAACCACATGTCTGTTCAAAGCTATAGACAAAGTCATGGTAAAAAGCTTTGAAATGCTAGAGAAACTAATTTGGATTTTCACAAAATTTGCAGCTTCAGAATTTTTAGATCTTCTAATCAGATGTTTCTATGGATATCGAAATACATTTATAAGAATTAAAGTATTTAAACATTTATTGACAAATGCATCAAGATTATGTAAAGACTCAATATTTGGAGTGTTGACCCATAATTTTCAAGACTTCTGCAATTCGCCCTGACATGCTGGATATCAGCTTCTGGCCCAAATCCTGAATGAGGACAACTCATTCTTGTCTAATCAATGTTTGGACTTTAGCACAATTTCTTTGTTTTTGTTTGTTCACTTTTGAGTATTGAACATAGGTTCTCAATAGTATTGAGAAATGGGTAGTTTCCTGGCCATTGATCCAATATATTAATGTTTTGCTCACCAAGATATTTATTTATTACTATTGCCTTTCGACAGTGTCCACCATGCTGGCAAAAGCATTATGCATCACAAAATTGCTTTAGATCATTGGGAGAAGTTGCTCTTTGAAGATATTTAGATACCATTCTTTATTATTGACAGTTTTCTTAGGCAAAGTTGTGAGTCAGCCAAGTCCGTGGATGAAAAGCAACCCCGCACATGAATGGTCTCAGGATGATTCACTGTTGGCCGGACACAGGATTCATAGTAGCTCTCATCTTTTCTTCTCCGGTCAATCATTGATCCAGGTGTCACAACTAATCTGAAGATGTACCAAACAATTGAGTTGTTGCATAAACCTGATGTATTAGTCACGAATAGTTTAAAAACTTATGAAATGTTGTTAATTGTACTTCACTTACCATAGAAACATCTGACGAAAGAATCTAAAAACACTGATGTAGCAAATTGTGTGAAGACCAAAGTCTGTGTCAGTCTCAAGTCAGTTGGCCACTACTGTATATGATATAATAGAATGTGATTAACAAGTGTGCATTACAATCCCTTTAAAACATTATTTTTATTAATTAAATATTAAAATCGTCCAGGTGAAAAAACTCCAAAAAATAATAAATAAAAGGGGAGCTATTAAGGGTCAGGTGCAACCATATATTCTGAAGTTTACACAGGCAAATATAAAGATAGAAAAGCCAATCCAAAATTTATTTATACTAAAGTGACCCTAATATGTCACTATATCTGGCTCTGCCTGACAACGGAGGGTATGACGCCCTAACGTAGCTGGGCGCCCCCGTTCCTCGACGGCTGACCCTCACTCACCCTACTCGACCCTACCAAAGGATGATAGTATCTGTACCAAATACTCTCACCAACATAGTATATAATACTCCATTTTGATAAAAGGAGTACCTCAATTATCAATTCTATAGGCACATGGAGGGGAACAACTATAAACGGGTACAGCAATAAGTTATGATATCTGCAGGGGCAGATCAAATGACCAGGTCTGTCCAAATTTAGTAATGTTAAAGTGACCCTAATGTGTCACTTTACCTGGCCCTGCCTGGCAACGGAGGGTATGACGCCCTAACTTAGCTGAGCGCCCCCTTTCCTCGACGGCTGTCCCTCACTCACCCTAGTTGACCCTACCAATATAGGGATGGTATCTGTGCCTAATAATCTCAGTAATGGACACTAAATGTAATACTCCACAGAGAGTCCAATTAGAGGATAAATACCTCAATACACAATTTTACAGGTACAGTACAAAAACAAGGACATCTGCTGCCACAATCAGCCTACAGCATGTCTATCAGTATACAATGGGAACAAGATGTACTTCCCTCAATTAGATGCTGTTTACATGGCCTCAACGCGTTTCCCCGCCCGTCATCGGATCATCAGGAAGCCCACGGGTGATGATAAAAGATATACATCCCAGCATCATGTATGGTAGTGGCCAGCGCCATTGAATCATGGATTTAAATAAGCCAGACCTTTAAACTCTAGAGGTCCACTATGGAGAATTAACATACCAGGCTACCGTCCTCAGGTCATCACTGCGCATGTCCATTTTCACCAGACACTAGAGCACATAATCCCCCTAAAGAGCACTACTGCACATGTCTCTGACGCTGCCGCTCTGGCCGCCAATCAGCCATCAGTATCGTCATTACTGAGGAAGGGGCTCATCAAGGAGTCCCTAACAGCCAATCGCTGCGAGGTATCCCCGTCACATGGGACAGAAAACCTCATACTCCCGATGTAAGCCCATACATTCCAGCACAATGACAGTCTCTGATGCTACAGCTCTATCGGCCAATCAGCCGGCTGTTTCACCGTTGCTAAGGAGCGTCCCGCCCATATTCATGACGCTCCTCCCTAACAACCTATCAGAAAACATATCGCCGTCACATGGGACTGAATACCCCATGTAGCTGATGTAAGGCCATACATTCTAGCACAGAGAAAGGCTTGCTCAGCGTCCAAGTATAGAACAGCGTCATCACAGTGGAGGAGAGCAAATCCTCCCCCCCTGGTTAACCATATCACGCCTGTTCATAGGCAGCATCAAATCCTGTCACAGATAAAACTCCACAAGTATAGCAGTACTCAATCCATAAACAAATCGCTCCTATCAGGACATAACATTCCTGCTTATGATAAAGTGTCCCAGAAAATACCTGGTAAACCAAGGGGATATATTTTATACAAGGTGCAAAACCGGCACCCATTAACCCCTATATGAACATGCAGTATAACCCCAGAATATATCTGGTATGATTGTACATTGGTTTATTATTTATAAACCTCTCCATTTTATAACAGGGACTATTCAATTATGTAAAGGGGGAACAGAAAAATGATTATGGGGTCTGTCCCAACAATTAAGCCAAGGACCAAGTAGCAGCCCCTAGAGGTAAATCACCATACAAATGTAGGTGACCTCTCCACAATATAATAACCTTATGGATGATAATTGATATTTACGCAAGCACTGGGGGATCCTTAGAGCTGATCCGGACCTTGTTGACGTAATACCATCTTACCCCATGATAACGTATAGAAAAGGGGGCTCGATAGGTGACCTATTGGTGCATAGTCACTACAATCGACCGGTATCGGGGGGGACATGGTTGGATAGGAGACCCCTGGGTACTTTTCGGTGTGGGGGATGTAAATATTGTGATTGGATTGCACAGGGAAAATTTTGCACTAGTGCCAATACAGGTCGACGGTACTATATGAGGGACTTTGCTAACTGTAAGAGTGAGGGTTTGGTCTATCTGGCAAGTTGCAGTTGCCCACGTGATTATGTGGGAAAAACAACCAGGGAATTGAGGAGGCGAATAGGGGAACACGTGGGAGACGTCAGGCATAAAAGAGATACTCCTATCGCCAGGCACGTCTGGGAGCACCATCAGGGTGACCCCAAATCGATTCGCTTCTGTGTTCTTGAGGTTGTAAGACGGAATCTGAGGGGTGGGGATTGGGACAATAGAATTTTACGTAAGGAGTGCCAATGGATCTATCGTCTCAAATCCCAGACCCCTAATGGCCTTAATGAAAGACTGAACTATACACCATTTATTGCTTAGGGGACCTTACTTTTGTAGCTCAGAGTATTGGATATTGGGGTACTGGTCAGTTAGGACCCTTATCGGCCCGAAAATGGGGCCTTTTTTCCACGCGGGGGCGTGAGATATCTAAGTTTACGTCTAGGGGTTAATGGAGCCTGACCCTTATATGATTAACGTTAACGGGGGGGGGGGACGGATATATTGTGGACATGGATGGTGTCCCATTTGTGGGTACTTTAGCGGCCCAAGGTAAATATCAATTATCATCCATAAGGTTATTATATCGTGGAGAGGTCACCTACATTTGTATGGTGATTTACCTCTAGGGGCTGCTACTTGGTCCTTGGCTTAATTGTTGGGACAGACCCCATAATCATTTTTCTGTTCCCCCTTTACATAATTGAATAGTCCCTGTTATAAAATGGAGAGGTTTATAAATAATAAACCAATGTACAATCATACCAGATATATTCTGGGGTTATACTGCATGTTCATATAGGGGTTAATGGGTGCCGGTTTTGCACCTTGTATAAAATATATCCCCTTGGTTTACCAGGTATTTTCTGGGACACTTTATCATAAGCAGGAATGTTATGTCCTGATAGGAGCGATTTGTTTATGGATTGAGTACTGCTATACTTGTGGAGTTTTATCTGTGACAGGATTTGATGCTGCCTATGAACAGGCGTGATATGGTTAACCAGGGGGGGAGGATTTGCTCTCCTCCACTGTGATGACGCTGTTCTATACTTGGACGCTGAGCAAGCCTTTCTCTGTGCTAGAATGTATGGCCTTACATCAGCTACATGGGGTATTCAGTCCCATGTGACGGCGATATGTTTTCTGATAGGTTGTTAGGGAGGAGCGTCATGAATATGGGCGGGACGCTCCTTAGCAACGGTGAAACAGCCGGCTGATTGGCCGATAGAGCTGTAGCATCAGAGACTGTCATTGTGCTGGAATGTATGGGCTTACATCGGGAGTATGAGGTTTTCTGTCCCATGTGACGGGGATACCTCGCAGCGATTGGCTGTTAGGGACTCCTTGATGAGCCCCTTCCTCAGTAATGACGATACTGATGGCTGATTGGCGGCCAGAGCGGCAGCGTCAGAGACATGTGCAGTAGTGCTCTTTAGGGGGATTATGTGCTCTAGTGTCTGGTGAAAATGGACATGCGCAGTGATGACCTGAGGACGGTAGCCTGGTATGTTAATTCTCCATAGTGGACCTCTAGAGTTTCAAGGTCTGGCTTATTTAAATCCATGATTCAATGGCGCTGGCCACTACCATACATGATGCTGGGATGTATATCTTTTATCATCACCCGTGGGCTTCCTGATGATCCGATGACGGGCGGGGAAACGCGTTGAGGCCATGTAAACAGCATCTAATTGAGGGAAGTACATCTTGTCCCCATTGTATACTGATAGACATGCTGTAGGCTGATTGTGGCAGCAGATGTCCTTGTTTTTGTACTGTACCTGTAAAATTGTGTATTGAGGTATTTATCCTCTAATTGGACTCTCTGTGGAGTATTACATTTAGTGTCCATTACTGAGATTATTAGGCACAGATACCATCCCTATATTGGTAGGGTCAACTAGGGTGAGTGAGGGACAGCCGTCGAGGAACGGGGGCGCTCAGCTAAGTTAGGGCGTCATACCCTCCGTTGCCAGGCAGGGCCAGGTAAAGTGACACATTAGGGTCACTTTAACATTAGTAAATTTGGACAGACCTGGTCATTTGATCTGCCCCTGCAGATATCATAACTTATTGCTGTACCCGTTTATAGTTGTTCCCCTCCATGTGCCTATAGAATTGATAATTGAGGTACTCCTTTTATCAAAATGGAGTATTATATACTATGTTGGTGAGAGTATTTGGTACAGATACTATCATCCTTTGGTAGGGTCGAGTAGGGTGAGTGAGGGTCAGCCGTCGAGGAACGGGGGCGCCCAGCTACGTTAGGGCGTCATACCCTCCGTTGTCAGGCAGAGCCAGATATAGTGACATATTAGGGTCACTTTAGTATAAATAAATTTTGGATTGGCTTTTCTATCTTTATATTTGCCTGTGTAAACTTCAGAATATATGGTTGCACCTGACCCTTAATAGCTCCCCTTTTATTTATTATTTTTTGGAGTTTTTTCACCTGGACGATTTTAATATTTAATTAATAAAAATAATGTTTTAAAGGGATTGTAATGCACACTTGTTAATCAGATTTTGAACATTCCCATTGGTATACTAATTTGTTAGACTAGATATAATAGAATGGAAACAAGTCAAAGAAAAGCAAAACAAAGACAGAAAAGCGATCGAGCATTAACCAAACTGACATTTCCTGCTTCATGAAGTAGAAAGTCCTTTTTTTTTTTCATATTACCCATTCTTTTAAATACACACCCGGCTTTGGCTCATACAACTGCATAACAATTCAAAGTCGCCACAAACATACTACCTTTATTTTTTTTAAAAAAAATAAAATAAATAAAAAAAAAAATCACCTCAAAATCTATGTAATTTTCCTGAAATGACCCGACACCTCCCTGGCTAACCACAGGAAGTAACATAAAGGCTAACACATCTTGCATATACGATATATACAAGCGTCAACATTCAAAAGGTTTAGAAATCATAGAAGGTGATTACACAATTACCGACAGTATAAGGATGAAGACTCCCAATCACCAGGAAACAAGCCACAGTCACCAATTAGAAGTTGAAATTGAATGTGTTTGTTCCTTGAAGAAAGACTTCAGATGTTCTTTCTTCCTTACCAGAGTTCAACTCCGCACATTTGCTGAAACACATTAAACTTTTCAGAACTTAAATCTGCCGAACACAGCAAAGTACACTGTAAAATAAATTACACTAATTTAATCAGATCTAGTGAGGTATTCATCTTCACATTATGTTATTTATTTATTATATACAGGGACTCCAATTTAATAGGCCTAAAAAAGCCACAAATCACATGAAAGACAGGAAAAGGACATGTGAAACACTTTAAGAAAGTCTTCTTTCATACTAATGCCCAAGTATTCATCTTACTCAGCCCTAGTTGGAAAGGGCATTTAAGGTGACCTCCTTGAAGATAATAAGAGATCTTATATTAAAGCAGGAACAGGGAAAACGTATTTCAGGTTTCTGCCTTATTAATAAAATAGACAGTTTCATGACTGTGAATGAATAACTGATCTACCTCTAAGTAATGTATAAGAACATTCAACACATGCCAATACCATCACCTCAATTTCAATTGTTGTACAAATATAGACCTTCTTAAAGCATGCAAAAATGCAACTATTCTGCATTAGGCTTTATAGTACCGTATATACTGGCGTATAAGACGACTTTTTACCCCCTTAAAATAATGGCTACAGTGGGGGGTCGTCTTATACGCCGGATATACACCTGGGTGCTGTAGTGCGCCGCTCCACTCCGTTCCACGCTTGGATTCTGCCTCCATAGCGACGAGGGAGGAACTTCCTGTCACCGCTTCTGAATGTCAGAGCGCTGGCCAATCAGAGGCAAGCAGCTCTGCCTTGACGTCAGCGCTCTAGCAGGGAAGTTCCTGCCTCGTCGTTATGGAAACGCGATACACAGCCCGGCCCCGTACTGGTATATCATACAGCATATACAGCGGATATATAGCGTATATATAGCAGGGGGCCGCACTGTGTGAGGAGGTGTTTTTTTTTTCACTGTCCAGTATAACCAATAGGATTAGTGCAGTAACGCCAGATTCCCCTCGCATCCATGCAGGGACATTAATGAAGAGCTTGCATGCTGGCCCCTGCACTAATCCTATTGGTTATACTGGACAGTAAAAAAAACACCTCCTCACACAGTGCGGCCCCCTGCTCTTAGCATACTGAAGCATACTGAACGGGGGTAGTCTTATACAGTGAGTATATCCCAAATTCTATATTTTTAGGGCAGAAGTTGGGGGTCGTCTTATACGCCCAGTCGTCTTATACGCCGGCATATACGGTATTCTAATTATTAAGTTTGTGGTTTTGTAACAATGACTTTCCAAAAAGGATTGAAATAAGTTTTTTTAATACAGTGTAACCTTGGATTAAGAGTAACTTGGTTTGAGGGCGTTTTGCAAAACAAGCAAAGCTTTTTACAAATTTGTAACTTGGTTTAAGAGCAATGATTTGCAATAAGAGCAAATACTCACCGAGCACACTTCTGGTTCTGCCCTTTCACCATGCTCCAACCCGCTCTGGAGGTAACTTTCTGTACATATGTACTGTATACAGTATATCAATGAACAGTACAGTATATACTATATAGCATGTCTATCAATTTGCATTTGTGGATACAGTATTGTACTTTCTTTCTGCTAACCAGTGCAGCACATTGCTTGTATTGTATCTCCCGCACACCAATTGTAAGCTAACGTGCATTTTAATTTGATATTTTTTTTTACTGTATAGTATGTTGTATCAGTGCACTGTAATAGTTTTATATGAATGCAGTACATTATTTTGTATTACTGTAATAAGTTTGTATAAATACTGTAAATATTCTTGGGTTGTGGAACGAATTGTCTGCGTTTCAATTATTTCCTATGGGAAAATTTGTTTTGATATAAGAGTAACTTTGTTTAAGAGCACACTCCCGGAACCAACTATGTTCCTAATCCATGGTTCCACTGCATATTTTTCAAAGA